>NC_079191.1:68254076-68554076 GCF_029499605.1 Hyla sarda
ACTGACCTAATCCAGTATACTGAGACCATTATTACCAGTAATACCAGTATACAAGGAGGAATAATATCACCATACATATTACTATCATACTGTTGGTTACCTAATCCTGTATACTGACCAATATTACCAATAATACCAGATTAGGTCAGTAACAGTATGATAGTAACATGGTGTTAATATTCCTCCTTGTATACTGGTATTATTGATAATTTTGGCCTCCGTATACAGGATTTGGTTAGCAACAGTATGATTGTAATATGTATGGTGATAATATCCCTCCTTGTATACTGGTATTATTGGTCAGTATACAGGATTGGTCAGTAGCAGTATGATGGTAATATGTATGGTGATAATATCCCTCCTTGTATACTGGTATTATTGGTCAGTATACAGGATTTGGTCAGTAGCAGTATGATGGTAATATGTATGGTGATAATATCCCTCCTTGTATACTGGTATTATTGGTCAGTATATAGGATTTGGTCAGTAGCAGTATGATGGTAATATGTATGGTGATAATATCCCTCCTTGTATACTGGTATTATTGGTCAGTATACAGGATTTGGTCAGTAGCAGTATGATGGTAATATGTATGGTGATAATATTCCTCCTTGTATACTGGTATTATTGGTAATATTGGTCTCAGTATACAGGATTTGACCAGCCAGTAACAGTATGGTGGTATTACCTATGGTGATAATATTCCTCCTTCTTTCTCTATAAACTAAAGGGCTTATGGTTTTTCTTGTCCTGTGTTTTCAAATATTTTTTTCATAGATAATGGGGATAGCAAGCAGGGGAGGGGCTGGCCATGAGTTGTGTGAGGGGCCCCAATATTTCCAATAGCAGCTCTGGTCGTGTATATAATCACTTATATGGTATACAGATCCTGTGTATAGCTGGTATCTACCACTATATGGGTACTGTATGGGGGAATACTAGTCTGTGTATAGTGGTTTTATTCAGTGCAGTATTGTAGTATTATCCAGTCATTGTGGGATGGTATATATTTCCTCCTTGTATACTGGTATTATTGGTCATGGAAAATTATCTTACCTACGTTAATGTGTTTTTATATATGTAATTTTATTTTGTGTGTAGGGGTGGGGCATGAGGAGGGATAGGGGTGTGGTCAAGGTATGGGCAGGGGTGGAGTCTCGCCCCGCAGGGGGCCCTTGCTTTATTTGGTCCGGGGGCCCTGAGAGTTGTCAGTCCGCCCCTGTCCTCAGGTTCACACTCTCCTCACCTAAGGTCTAAGAGCAGTGGATTTTAAAGGCCTCAAGAAGTCCAGTTAAGCTCAGACCGGACTGTGGGAACAGCCTCCCCACTCACACTACAGCCGTTCCAGAAAAAGAGCTTTTTTAAGCTGCATGGCAGCTATGCTAACTATGCACAGGTCAGTAACCTACTGTTACTGACTGAAAATGCTCCTTTTCCCCACCAAACCCCAGGACTTCAGTGGCTCATATATTGCAGTTTCTTTGCAGCAACTTAGCTGCATGGAAATGCCGAAGTGTACTGCCGGAAAAGCCTCCTTGACAACCCTGGAAGTTTACTAGTTGATACAGCAACCTACTTGGCATGTATCTACCTTCCACCACTTTACCTGCTGGCCGCCTTCAAAATATATATATATATATATATATATATATATATATATACGAAAAAAGATACATGCACTCACCACATAAACCACATTCACAGGTCCAGAGGTCTGGGATTGCAGGGGGCCATGGATGCTAGCAAGCACTCAGAGGCAATGCCGGCCGTTTCACACGTCACTACGTGCTTCTTCCGGCTGGAGGGCGGAAGAAGCACATAGTGACGTGTGAAATGGCCAACGTGGCCTCTGGGCACTTCTTAGCCTCCACGGCCCCCTGCGATCTCGGACCTCTGGACTGTGAACGCGGTTGATGCAGTGATTGCATGTTTATATGTGTGTATGTATCATATTTATATATATATATATATATATATATATATATATATATATATATATGTGTGTGTGTATGTAGGTCCCAGAACCCAGAGGTGATGTTTGACATTCAAAAAAATCCATGGCATGGAAATGTGTCCTGTCCTTGATTGATATAAAAAAAAAAAATTCATCCTATTCAAAGTAAAGGTCTGCAGCAGCTGGTACATTGCTGCAGGTGCTGAAGAACCTCTATAGGGTGCACGGTGCCAGTCTACAATATCACTGTCTAAATTATCTTTTTTAGTTAGTACTATTAGGGGCATTCTGGTGAAATTTTCTTTATAATGGACTCTGGGTGCTCTAAAAATAAAGAACAAAACATACTTGTCCATCCGTTTTGAGGGGGCTGGGTCCTCACTGTTCCCTGTTTCCTCTGTCGTGTTGACGCAGTGGGGTATGCCCGCCGAGTTTAGGGTGAGTCACCACTGCTACCAGCAACTGCCTGAGGGTGCAGGGTCGACACTAGTGTTGCTCGCGAATATTCGCAATTCGAATATTATTCGCGAATATCGCATATTCGCGAATTCGCGAATTTCGCGAATATAGCGCTATATATTCATAATTACGAATATTTTTTTTATTTTTTTTATTTTTTTTTTTCTTCACAGTACACATCACAGTGATCATCCCTCTCTGCTTCCAGCTTGTGTGGTGTAAAGAAGGCTGTAATACTACTGTGTGAGACTGGCGTGCGAAAATTCGCATATACGAAAATTCGCATATGCGAAAATTAGCATGTGCTAATTTTCGCATATGCGAATTTACGCGCGTGTTAATTTTGTATATGCCAATATTCACTTATGTTAATTTTCGCATACGCGAAAATAAAACGAGACTATAACGAATATGCGAATATATGACGAATATTCGTCCATATATTCGCGAATATTCGCGAATTCGAATATGGCCTATGCCGCTCAACACTAGTCGACACGTCAGAGGATGTAGGGAGCAGAAATGAAAAGTAGGGATCTGTCTGTACATGGCAACTGCAGGGTATCAGGGCAGGTGAACATGCTTAATTTTTATTTATTTTTACTGCAAAAAAAAATATGTGTTACTGGAACAACCCACTAAAGTGAACCTCGGCTGATTTCTGCTGGCCTATCTTAGATCAAAATATGGTAGAAGAAGGTTGGCCCAGCGTTGTCATACATATAGATTTATCTGATTTGGAGCAGGATTTCTCAATGAAAAGTACAATTTGTGGACAAGGTTAGCAGGACTCTCACTTTGCAGAACATGTGCTTTCATGACTCTGGTCAGGATCTGACTCACTAACTAGAATAAAGGTTCCCCCTCTAATCCTGGGCTAAGGATGGAGCTAGGACAACTCCTGGACATGGGACCAGATACTGCTTTTTATATATTTTCTGCAAAAGCAATTCATGCTAAGTTTAGCAAAACTTTAACCCACTGCATGAAAGTCAGTGTATGCATGTTTAACCAGAGAAATACAAGATTATGCATATACAATGTAAAACCACAGTTATATAGACCTTCAGTACTTTTGGCACATCATTTATTTAAACCCTTTGACACTTAAAGGGGTTCTCCACCATAAGGTGATTAAAGTACATACCTGGCAGACAGTAATGGACATGCTTAGGAAGGGTTTGCACTTGTCTTGGGGCTAAATGGCTATGTTGTGAGATTACCATAACACTGTGGCTAGCTTTGTGTGAACTGGTATTTCCTGTTTGAGTTTTCTTTTTTGCCTACAAATCCCATAATTCCATTTTCCTCCCTCCCACACATCAGCCACCTCACCCATTGAAGCAGACAGGCTCCCTATACACTATATTATGAGCTACACTAACTTTACAGCCCCTGTAGCATAGTCAAATACAAAAAAATCCTTTAAGCCTCCTGAGTTAAAGGGGAATTTCAGGAGCTTCTGCATTCTTGTGCACTAGGGATTACTGTGGTCTCAAGCCTTTCCCAGCTTGCTGTGCAACTTGAGACAACGCGTAGCAAGCCAGCTGATAACAGGGAGTTTGGCAGCTTGTTGTCTTCCCTGACAAAGTAGCCCCCTGATGACATGTGCGGCCCATCTTTACATCCTGCCGCTCCAGTCTGAAGATAGCTGGGGTGCTGTTTACTCAGGCACATTGAGACATATGGGCCCAAGATTGGCCGCACACATCATCAGAAGGCTGCCTTGTCAAGAAATATGAAAAGCGGCCAAGCCCCCTGTGATCAGCTGACTTGCGACGCATTGTTTCAAGCCTCACAGCAAGCCTGGAAAGTGCACAAAAATGTAGATGCTCCGAGGGCATGAAAACACAAAAATAAGGTATGATCAACCCCAGACAGGTGATACAAGTTAATTGAAACCATACTTAATTTGGCATCAGGGGCACATAGCTTAAAAGTTCATAAGTCCCGGAATACCCCTTTAAAAGAGATATGCAGTGAAATGTATTTTCTTTTTCTGTGCCCGGGCTGCAAAAAAAAACAAAAAAAAAAACAACAAACTTTAACTCACCTTCCTACGTTCCCCTGTTGCGGAGATATCGGTCCCGTTCCTTCGCAGATGCAGGTCTTCTGGCTTCTTTAGGCTTGGTCTGCTCTGGCCAGCTCCTTACATGACAGTCCTTATTGCCAAAGGTGGGACAACGCTGGCGGATCTGTGACATTCCGGAAGACCTGCAGCTGTGGAGGAATGGGACCTGATATCTCCGCAATGGGGAAACATAGGAATTAAAGTTTTTTGGGGTTTTTTGCAGCCCAGGCACAGGAAAAGAGAAAAAAATGGCACTGCATATCTCCTTTTTGTTGTTACAGCTGTGCTGGGCCACCACATTTATTATTCTGTATCTGACAATTAACCATTTCTTGTAGATTGAAGGTGCTGGGGACGTGGACATGGATTATCACTGTGGGTGTTGCACTTTCTACTTTTGGCTCTGCGAATGGAACTCTCTTCAGTGGAGGAAGAGTGTGCTTTAAGGCAGCCAGAGAAGGACATCTGGTAATAAACAATCCATACTTACCCCTTTCTGTGCTTGTTTTATCAAAAACATAAATTGCTTACTAGGAATGAACATAATTTAGTTAGCTATTTTTGTGACATCTGTCCCCATATTGCTTGCTTTCTAAAGGTTTTATGTTTATAACCTTCCATGAACACCAGAAAAACCAACCACTGCTGCAGACTTCTGAGGTGGCAGCAGTGGTTATAAATGAAGTGTGCTCCATGTTGGGAGCAGTAGTACCTACAGTTAAGGACAGCTAACAGCAAGTGTCACTCCTGACACCTGCTGCAATCATCCTTCATCCCTGAGATGCGGAGCGGCTTTCTCCTGCGCTCGCATCTCTGCTCTGTACTCCGGCCAGCCGGCCACTCACTCCTTCATATTTCCCGTTGAGAGCTGTGATTGGCTGCCACCATCCGGCCAATTACCACTCTGAGTGGAAAATATGAATGAGAATAGAAATTCACATTACTGGCCGACCTGGAATATAGTGGAGAGATGCGAGCGCTGTATAGAGCCACTCCGCATCTCTGCTATATTATGGACGATCGCATCGGGTGTCGGGAGTGTGTTCCATTCTGGGAGTATTAGTATTACCTAAAAAATATTTTAAAAAGTGAAAAAAACACACACACTACATTTTTATTAATGTTGGCTACATTGTTAGTGCCCTGCCCGCTCAAATTGAACCCTGTTTAAAAATTTATTACAATTTTGCTATAAAAAAAATATGAATTTCGTTAAATAGTTTTTTTTCCATCACTACTGCATCCTTTATTTTTTTTTTGGTACCCAACAAATTTTTACAAAACGTCAAGGGGGCCAAAAATGCAATTTACACTCAAAGGCAAAAATGCAAGAAAAAATGCAAGAAAAAAAACGCCAAACACAGGAAAATGCTGTAGAAACTAAGTAGAAACTAAGTAGAAACTTAGCCTAAGACATTAGTTTGCCTTAAAATTAAAACTAAAACATATAAAGTCAAACACACAGAAAAACAAGCTCTTTAGAAGCAGGATAGACATGATCTGAAAGCGGGATAGAAAATGATCTGGGTGCAGGTCTGTGTGAAATTTATCATGGTCACTGCGACAATATGATAAATTTGGAGCAGCACCACCAAAAAAATTCATCTAGACAAACCACAAAAATGATCTTGCCAAGAACATTATTGATAAATAACCCCCATTGTACTTACATACAGCTATACAAAGGCAGAGATATTTCCATGTCTATATAGATTATTTACAACAATGTTTCCTAACCAAGGTGCCTCAAGTTGTTGCAAAACTACAATTCCCAGCATGCCTGGACAGCCAAAACCTAATGTTAAAATGGTAGCGATATCCACATATCATCCAACCAAAATGGCAAAGGAGTTGCAGTGTCAGGCACCGCCTCAATCCTGGGTGAGCAGCTGGTACTCTGTGCCAAGTGCATCAGAATAACCCACATGGTGTAAAACAAAGCTCAACTTATTTGACTTATTGGGGCTATGTTTATATGCATATATCGCACTACATCACTGGACTTCTCAAAGTCGTCCCACCTCTCATCCAACTCACTTTTCGACTACCTGCAATCTGGCTTCCCTCCTCACCATTCTACTGAAACTGCCCTAACTAAGGTTTTCTACTGAAACTGCCCTAACTAAGGTGGCCAATGATCTGTTGACCGCAAAAGCCGAATACCAATACTCTGTTCTCCTTCTCCTTGACACAGTAGACCACTCTCTCTTGTTACAGTCCCTCTCATCCCTAGGCATCACAAACTTAGCCCTCTCCTGGATTTCCTCTTAGCTTACAAACCGCACATTCAGTGTCTCCCACTCTCATGCTTCCTCCTCACCTCGCCCTATTCTCTGTTGGAGTACCCCAAGGCTCTGTCTTGGGGCCCCAAGACACCTCTCTACTATCTAGAATCCCAAACTGTCTGTCTGCTCTTTCTTCTTTTTTCTCCTCCCACTTTCTCAAACACAACATGGAGAAAATGGAATTCATTATTCCCCCCCCCCTCCAGCTCCAACCCCCCACCCGATCTATCAATCAAAGTCAATGCTTCTATCCTCTCTTCAGCACCCCAAGTCCGCTGCTTTGGAGTCACCTTTTCGGCGCTGTCTTTTAAACCACACATTAAAATCCTTAGCACTGCCTGTCACCTCCAGCTCAAAAACATCTCCCGAATTCGCACATTTCTTAACTTTGACTCAACTAAACAACTGGTACATGCCCTCATCATCTCCCGCTTGGACCACTGCAATATCCTCCTGCTCTGCTCTCCAACTCTGCTGCTCGAATAATGCACCTCTCACCTCACTTCTCTCTGCTTCTCCCCTGTGCCAATCCCTTCAATGGCTACCCTTTGTCCAATGTATTCAATTTAAGCTGTTCACCATGCCATATAAGGCCATCCACAACCTGTCCCCTCCATACACTTCTGTATGGATGGGACAGGTTGTGGATGGCCATATATGATGTCCCTATACCTCCCTGCATTTAATCTCTGTTCATCTCAAGACGTCCGCCTTACGTCCTCCGCCCCCCCCCCATGTCCACACTCGCACTTCACATGACCGTCTCCAACCCAAGCTTCCCCTATACACTGGAACTCCCTACCAAAGCACATCCGGCTCTCACCCACCATCAAGACCTTCAAAAGCAACCTGAAAGCCCATCTATTCAAGCAAGCCTAAGACCTTCAGTAATCCTGCTGCCACTGCACCAATAATGGCAATAAATGACTTGCTGTCCCCCTCACCTACTGTTTGCTTTCCCTCTCTTTTTAGATTGTAAGCCCTTGTGGGCAGGGCCCACTATCCATCTATGTCAGTCGGAAAATTGCTCTGCCTAATGCTCAACGGCACCATATTAGTCTTAGCGATGCGGAATCTGTAGGCGCTATATAAAATAAATAAATTAATGTACTGTTACCTATATCATATGTAAAGTGCCCTGGATAAATAAATCAAAATAATAATAATTACCGAAAAGGTATTCTAATGTATACTACAGCATACGCAAAATAGGCCATCTGACTTTAAGGGTGTGAACATAGTGTACTATGTTTGTTCTGCTTTCCAGATTTTTTTTATTTTTTTAGGACTAAAAATTATTGTATACTGTGTGTTAAATCCCACAACAAAAAAGGATATTTCCATAAAACAGTACAAGTCCTGTATGAGAGTTCATGGTACACATTTGCAATAGTTAATCTGCCCCACAGTGACTAGTAGACTATGTTTCAATAAATAGTCAATAGGCCTGCCATGGGTACACCACAGTATATGTTGGGATAACTTTTTGCTGGTATCCTGATTAGAGATGTCGCGAATTGTTCGCCGGCGAACGGTTCCCTGCGAACATAGCTTGTTCACGTTTGCCGTGCCGTGCAAACATATGCGATGTTTGATTCGCCCCCTATTCGTCATCATTGCAAGAAACTTTGACCCTGTGTGTCACAGTCAGCAGACACATTACAGCCAATCAGCAGCAGACCCTCCCTTCCAGACCCTCCCACCTCTCTCACTGACTCCATTTTAGCTTCATCCTGTAGCTGCATGGTTAGAGAGAGGAGGGATAGTGAACCTGCTCCTGATTTAATAGGGAAAGCGCTAGTTAGGTGGTTTATTCAGAGTCCACTACACTCCTGAAGCACTAATCGGATCTCTACTGTAAGGACAGAACCCAAAAAAGCCCTTTTTAGGGCTTTTTTTGTTTTCCCCTGTGTACTCTAATTGCATTTGCCTGCCTGGCAGCATGTGGCAGTCTCGCTCACAGGGTATATTGTGCCCACTTGCCCAGTGGCACCACTCATATCTGCTGTCGCAATAGCTTGCAATATAGCAGTAATATAGCAGTCAGTTTCTTTTACCCGTGTGAATTACAACAGCTGGAGGCACCCTGGTTGGGAACCACTGGTTAAAAGGGGTACTCCGGTGGAAAACGTTTTTTCTTTCAAGCAACTACAGTATTCAGTGTCCACTAAAGTCCTGAAGGACTCATCTAATCTCTGATGTAAGGACAGCACCCAAAAAAGCCCTTTTTAGGGCTCAAACATCAGTCTGTATTTTTTTTCCAAAAACCCTTTTTTGACTGTGAAATAATAACAGTCAGTTTCCATCACACAAGTGCGTTTTAGGGCCTGCAAGGGCACAGTGTTACACCAGTGCTACTCATATATGGTGTAACAGTAGTGTACATTTTAAACAAAATCACTTTTTTGACTGTGAAATAATAACAGTCAGTCTCCATCACACAGGTGCGTTTCATGGCCTACAAGGGCACAGTGTTACACCAGTGCTACTCATATATGGTGTAACAGTAGTGTACATAAAAAAAAAAAAAACACTTTGTTGACTTTAAAATAATATCAGTCAGTACCCATCACACAAGTGCATTTCAGGGCCTGCAGGGGCACAGTGTTACACCAGTACTACTCATATATGGTGTAACAGTAGTGTAAATTTGAAAAAAAAAAAAAAAAACTTTTTGGGCTGTGAAATAAAATCAGTCAGTTTACAAAACACTTGGGAGTTTTTGGGCCTGAAGGGCTCAGTGTCACAGCAGTGCCAGTCATAATTGGTGTAACAGTAGTGTACATTTGAAAAAAAAAGAACCTTTTTTGACTGTGAAACAAAATCAGTCAGTTTACAAAGCACTTGGGAGTTTTTTGGCCTTCTAGGGCTCAGTGTGACACCAGTGCAAGTCATATTTGGGGTAACAGTAGTGTACATTTAAAAAAAAAAAAAAAAAAACACTTTGTTGACTTTGAAATAATATCAGTTTCCTTCACACAAGTTTATTTCAGCGCCTGCAAGGGCACAGTGTTACACCAGTGCTACTCACATATGGTGTAACAGTAGTGTACATAAAAAAAAATAAAACATTTTTTTGACTGTGAAATAATATCAGTCACTTTCCATCACACAAGTGCATTTCAGGGCCTGCCAGGGCACAGTGTTACAACAGTGCTTTTCATATATGGTGTAATAGTAGTGTACATTTAAAAAAAAAGAACACTTTTTTGACTGTGAAATAATATTAGTCACTTTCCATCACACAAGCGCGTTTCAGGGCCTGCCAGGGCACAGTGTTACACCAGTGCTACTCATATATGGTGTAATAGTAGTGTACATTAAAAAAAAAAAAAAAAAAACTTTTTTGACTGTGAAATAATATCAGTCACTTTCCATCACACAAGTGCATTTCAGGGCCTACTAGGGCACAGTGTTACACCAGTGCTACTCATATATGGTGTAACAGTAGTGTACATAAAAAAAAAAAAACACTTTGTTGACTTTAAAATAATATCAGTCAGTACCCATCACACAAGTGCATTTCAGGGCCTGCAGGGGCACAGTGTTACACCAGTACTACTCATATATGGTGTAACAGTAGTGTAAATTTGAAAAAATAAAAAAAAAACTTTTTGGGCTGTGAAATAAAATCAGTCAGTTTACAAAACACTTGGGAGTTTATGGGCCTGAAGGGCTCAGTGTCACACCAGTGCCAGTCATAATTGGTGTAACAGTAGTGTACATTTGAAAAAAAAAGAACCTTTTTTGACTGTGAAATAAAATCAGTCAGTTTACAAAGCACTTGGGAGTTTTTTGGCCTTCTAGGGCTCAGTGTGACACCAGTGCAAGTCATATTTGGGGTAACAGTAGTGTACATTAAAAAAAAAAAAAAAATAAAACACTTTGTTGACTTTGAAATAATATCAGTTTCCTTCACACAAGTTTATTTCAGCGCCTGCAAGGGCACAGTGTTACACCAGTGCTACTCACATATGGTGTAACAGTAGTGTACATAAAAATAAAAAAAAATATTTTTTTGACTGTGAAATAATATCAGTCACTTTCCATCACACAAGTGCATTTCAGGGCCTGCCAGGGCACAGTGTTACAACAGTGCTTTTCATATATGGTGTAATAGTAGTGTACATTTAAAAAAAAAAGAACACTTTTTTGACTGTGAAATAATATTAGTCACTTTCCATCACACAAGCGCGTTTCAGGGCCTGCCAGGGCACAGTGTTACACCAGTGCTACTCATATATGGTGTAATAGTAGTGTACATTAAAAAAAAAAAAAAAAAAAAACTTTTTTGACTGTGAAATAATATCAGTCACTTTCCATCACACAAGTGCATTTCAGGGCCTACAAGGGCACAGTGTTACACCAGTGCTACTCATATATGGTGTAACAGTAGTGTACATAAAAAAAAAAAAACACTTTGTTGACTTTAAAATAATATCAGTCAGTACCCATCACACAAGTGCATTTCAGGGCCTGCAGGGGCACAGTGTTACACCAGTACTACTCATATATGGTGTAACAGTAGTGTAAATTTGAAAAAATTAAAAAAAAACTTTTTGGGCTGTGAAATAAAATCAGTCAGTTTACAAAACACTTGGGAGTTTATGGGCCTGAAGGGCTCAGTGTCACACCAGTGCCAGTCATAATTGGTGTAACAGTAGTGTACATTTGAAAAAAAAAGAACCTTTTTTGACTGTGAAATAAAATCAGTCAGTTTACAAAGCACTTGGGAGTTTTTTGGCCTTCTAGGGCTCAGTGTGACACCAGTGCAAGTCATATTTGGGGTAACAGTAGTGTACATTTAAAAAAAAAAAAAAAAAAAAAAAAAAACACTTTGTTGACTTTGAAATAATATCAGTTTCCTTCACACAAGTTTATTTCAGCGCCTGCAAGGGCACAGTGTTACACCAGTGCTACTCACATATGGTGTAACAGTAGTGTACATAAAAAAAAATATATATATTTTTTTGACTGTGAAATAATATCAGTCACTTTCCATCACACAAGTGCATTTCAGGGCCTGCCAGGGCACAGTGTTACACCAGTGCTTTTCATATATGGTGTAATAGTAGTGTACATTTAAAAAAAAAAGAACACTTTTTTGACTGTGAAATAATATTAGTCACTTTCCATCACACAAGCGCGTTTCAGGGCCTGCCAGGGCACAGTGTTACACCAGTGCTACTCATATATGGTGTAATAGTAGTGTACATTTAAAAAAAAACAAAAAAAACTTTTTTGACTGTGAAATAATATCAGTCACTTTCCATCACACAAGTGCATTTCAGGGCCTACAAGGGCACAGTGTTACACCAGTGCTACTCATATATGGTGTAACAGTAGTGTACATAAAAAAAAAAAAAACACTTTGTTGACTTTGAAATAATATCAGTCAGTTTCCATCACACAAGTTCATTTCAGGGCCTGCAGGGCTCAGTGTCACACCAGTGCAAGTCATATTTGGTGTAACAGTAGTGTAAATTTGAAAAAAAAAAAGTAACCTTTTTTTGGCTGTGAAATAAAATCAGTCAGTTTACAAAACACTTGGGAGTTTTTGGGCCTGCAGGGCTCAGTGTGACACAAGTGCAAGTCATATTTGGTGTAACAATAGTGTACATTTAACAAAAAAAAACTAAAACTTTTTTGACTGTGAAATAATATCAGTCAGTTTACTTCAAACTTGTGAGTTTTTTGGCCTTCCAGCGCTCAGTGTCACACTAGTGCAATTCATATCTGGTGTAACAGTAGTGTACATTTTAAAATATATATACCATTTTGACTGTAATAGATTGAATAGCAGTTAGTTGTCTGCAAGCGTGTGTGTCAGGCCTACAGCGTCTACTCTGCCAACTTCTGCCAGTGCACAGTGCCACTCATATCTGTTATCACAGTAGCTTGCACCATCCTCCTCCTCTAGCTTAGCTTCGGGCACCACTCAAGTTACCACTCGCCCGCCTGCCGCCACCACCAACACTAGCATCACAGCCACTTTACTTGATCTGTCAGAGGAGTTATTTACACATCAGTTTCAAGACATGAGTGATGCGCAACAATTATTGCCAGAGGATGTAGATAACAGGGATATGTCTCAGTCAGGCAGCATTACACACATGGACATACGGTGTGATGATGAAGATGTTGTACCCGCTGCTACTTCCTTTCTTGAGTTGTCAGATACAAGTGAAGCGGTTGATGATGACGATGCTTCCGTGGATGTCACGTGAGTGCCCGCTAGAAGAGAAGAAGAACAGGGGAAAGTTCAGATAGGGAGACAGAGAGGAGGAGGAGGAGCCGAGTTGGAAGCAGGGGGAGGTCGTCGCAAGGAGCTAGTGGCACCGTCAGACAGCATGCATCGGCACCCAGGGTCAGCCAGACAGCACGCCAATCAACGCATTCTGTTGCCACCACCAGAATGCCGTCATTGCAGAGCTCAGCAGTGTGGCATTTTTTTTCTGTGTGGTGTCCCACTACCGTATTGCATACCGTACCTAGTGCAGAGGTCCCCAAAGTCAGAGTAACTACGTTCAGGTAGGGTTCCTCAGGTGGGACAGCCCCTAGTCACCTCTCCTTAAGTCTATCTCTAATTATAAGGCATGTATATATTTAATAATTATATCTATATTTTATAGTAATGTATAGTACTTACCTTGTTCAGCGTCGGGAGTCACGTGTTACCCACAAACCTTTGTAATGGTGATTGACATCAGTACGGATCAGTTAGCATTAGTCCAGCCCATGCCCATATAGGAGAGCTGCGTCCAATTATCGCGCTCTTAGGTTGCTGCTCTCGTGGATGCCGGACTACCGGGACGGTTCTACGCAACTTTCAAAGACACGCTAGGCCTAACCACCTACCGGCCTCAGCGGAACCAAAACCGTGAGTTCAAATCTAAATCCCCGCTAATGCTAGTGTGACTACTGGACCGCAACTAAATCCCCTAAATCCAGTGGAACAACGCACTAGACTGAAAGACTCTAAATGCTAAAGTCCCAGCCATTGTCAATATCCAGAGAAATCTGTTGTTATGCTAAGAGACTGTTATGTGATTGGAGCTTGCAGAAAATCTTCAGTAAAAGTTAATACTGTTACAGCAATTCTACGGTTGTGGACAATCTATTATTATCTACCTCTCTATTGTTCCTGGGAAGGGCGGCGGTAGGAAAAAGCTATACTGAGGAGCCCCCACCCTGGCGTCACGAATAGCAAGGGTTAACAAGCACCCTTTAATAACAGCACAGCTACACTCCCCACACCCTACATCCCCCAGGCTATCACATAGCTTTTTGGCATCACGAACAAGATACGGGTGTGTGCCTCCAGCTGTTCCCACCAAGTAAAGTGTACTCCCCCTGTATAAAAGACTGTACTAATGTGTTACGGAGCACCATATAATTGTACGGAAGATTGTGTACGGTGACGCATGCAGAGAGCACACGCGAAAAGAAAGGGGGAGGCTAAAATTTTATTGCTGCAGGAATGTGTAAAGTAAGGAGTGAATGTATGCTACGATCCTCTGGTCCAGTCAGCAGTGCAAGAGTTAACCCGCTGCCGGAAAAGCACGCGAAGAAAGCCCGCGCTGCACCACGACCTGCCCCTGGGCATGGCTATCAAGTGAGCGTATCACAGCCAAAAGGGAACTTAAAATCACAGTTGTTGTTTCCGGGGGGACAGGAAGTCGGGGCTGCACCGATGACGTTCTTCCGGACGGCAGCCATTTTGGCGAAGCCCAGTATAAAGGAAACCCTGCACAACGACCTCTTCAGTCTGCACAAAGGAGAGCCGGAATGTACAGACATGGCGGAGAGCAGCGTTCCACGTGGCAAGCGCACGAAGATGGCACCGGAACAAAGGAAAGCTGTGGCGGTCGCAGCCCAGCTGTTCCAAGATCTTGCCGACCATTTGCAGCGGTTGTCATTCGATGAAGAGGGGGCCTGCCATCTTCCACCACTGCCGGATGACGATGACGACTGGCAAGATACCCCTCAGGGGGACACCGCAGGGACACCTGTAACTCCATCACCAGTGAGATTGTCCCCTCACCACCAGATCCCGACGGAGGAATCCTCGGTAAGCACACCATCTGAGGCTGCCTTCTCTTCCTCCACCAGCCCTGGTGGATGAACCTGACTTTATTCAATACATGCATGAGGTGCTTCAACCCCTGCCTGGGAAACCCCTTCCATCGGTTCCTAAGGCACAGCAAGAAAGGGCCCGTCAGGAGGTTGAAATAGCTGACTTAATGGACAAGCTAAAGACCCGACACCGAGAACTTCATGCCCCCAAGCATGTACATCTGCCTCTTGAGGAGAGGATCCGCTACAAAGAGAACACCAAAGAGATGGAGGCACTCTTCATTTGCAAGTGGGATCATCCCCGAGAAGGGGAGAAGCCCTTGGAAAGTCGCAGAGCAACAGTGGCTAAGTTCGACAAGGTCAGAGGTTATGGTACCCTCATTGATTGCCACACCGGCTATACCATCCTCGTAAACCGGCAAGCTGTACAGAGGTCATATCTTCACAAGAAGTTCCATTCCCTGGAGGTGGGTGAGATAGTGGAGTACACCCCCATCCGGGGCCTGCGAGGAGAGTATGCGGCCGCAGTCATCAGGCCAGCCGCTCCAACCCAATTGCCCTACAGGTACTTTCCTTCTGATGATTTGGAAGTGGACCCCTTCTAGCTGAGGCCGAAATGGCCTGCTCCTGATGCCCCCACCAACGTACGCAAGGTGAAGGAGTCTCTACAGCAGCAGCCACTTCCTTCCGCCTTCAACAAAGTACCCTGACCTACTACTATCCAGGAGGTTTGGCCTCGACCGCGGGTACCTACCAAAGTACTTGGGCATAATCCCGAAAAGGAGATTTGGTCTGCCCCCCAGGTACCAACGGATGTGCTGCAGCCCACTCCCGACGAGGAGGTGGGGCCGAATCAACCAGCACAAACTGTTAACCTCAATTCTTCAGTGCCACACACTTCCCTTACTAATGTGGTGTGGGAGAGCCACATTAACTCTTTGCCTGCTCGTGATCCTGAGAGGGGTAGAGACTCTAGGCGAGGAGCAGGACAACATCGCAAGAGTTTCATCTAAGCTGTGACATTCATACTGCTTAAAAGTTTTTTTGTTGTCTTTACAGACTCTTTTCCCTGCAACAGTCCAAGAAATGTGCCAAGCAAGACTGTCCTAAGACTGTTCCAGTTGTAACTTAACCGTCAAGCTTTTGTGCCTGGTCCTCAGACCAAGAGACTCCTAGCGGTAGGAGATTTGTAAGTGTATGCCCTGCTAAACTGTGCTAGCCGTGAAGTTTAGACTCTTAGTGCAGGTGGACTGCTGATCCTTGCACGCTTGTTTATGTATATATACCTAAATAGTAACGTGAAAGTTGCACTTATCAGGTGAATGCACCTGAACCCTGTTGGAGTGTTTAATAAATATTCATGCTAGAGTAACTAAATGTAAATTGTTACTGTACACATGTACATAAAAATGTAAATAATAGGTGTTGTAGTAGTCGCTAGTAGGTGACCTCCTTGGCTCCTCTGAGGAATAACAGTTCTGTCACCCAACACTAACACCGTTCTCAAAGGTCCACTCAAGGGAAACTGCCCCTAGGGTATAAAGACTGACCTTACACATAGTCCTACACACAAAGTACCAAAGAAAAAAAAACAATCACTCAAGTGTACTTACCTCACTTAAACTTAGTACACCCAAAAATAAACAAGCAAATATATCTCACACTCAAGTAAAAGCTTTGTGAATTGTATCTAATGTTATTTTGCAATTCCTGCCACTGTTACGTACACTAACTTTCTTCTCTTTTATACGAGTGCGAGATGTCTGGCCTGGCCAGTAGGTGCTCTTGCAAGCTAAAAATTATACACGTAATTAAAGGTAACATAGGGAAGGTTTATCTCTTGTGTTCTAGGGATAGGAGCGTATAGCCAATAGACCCTAGTAGCCAGTCTTATTGGTAGAAAGCCTCAGGCAAGCCAATATACCCTCAGTGTACTAAACAGGTAGCTAACATGGCAAAAATATACAGTGAGATTTGAATTGTCTAGTGAGCTTAGGAAAAATGTTAAGTAGGATGTATCTCATGTGCATAATATCATCCTGTTACTAAATTCATGAACCAACAACTCTGTTCGTGAGTTTACCAAAATCAATGAATGTGTCACGAACCGGCAGGACTGGTAGTGGATCCTCTGGACCAGAGAGGCGATGGCGCGGGTTGTACCAGATGACCGGTTCTAAGTGGTTACTGGTTTTCACCAGAGCCCACCGCAAGGCGGGATGGTCTTGCTGCGGCAGTAACCACCAGGTCGTATCCTCCAGTAGCAACTCAACCTCTCAGGCAGCTGATATGGCGTGGTACACAGGAGCGTAGTCGGACGTAGCAGAGGTCAGGGTAGGCGGCAAGGGTTCACAGGCGAGTAGGCGGTAGCAACGGGTTCGGCAACAGGCAAGGCAATACACACAATAGGAACGCTTTCTCAGAGGCACTAGGGCACAAAGATCCGCAAAGAGCAGGAAGGGGAAGGTGCCTTTTATAGGGAAGGCAGGGGAAGTGAGGAACCAGCGCACCAATTACCGGTGCGCTGGCCCTTTAAATTTACTGAAGGTAGCGTGCGCGTCCTAGAGAGCGGAGCCGCGGGCGCCGGGAGGCAGAGAAGGACGGCGCAAGGAGCGGGGAGCCAGGTGAGTGGAGCTGGGACGCGGCGCGTGAACGGGGGCCAGCCGTCCCGGCAGCCGCGTCCCTGACACAAGGGAACCCGGGCTCCCGGTCAGTGTGACTGACCGGGAGACGCCAGGATCCCGGGGCAGAAGGCCAAGGGGGCGGATGCTCCAGTCCGGGGACGGACTCCCCCTCTTCTTGGTGCCCAGAAAAGAGAGAATGAGACTGCAGTCCAAGATATTCTCATCAGGCTCCCAAGACCTCTCCTCAGGACCGCAACCCTCCCAATCCACCAGAAAAAATCTTTTCCCCCGAGAGATCTTGGTCGCCAAGATCTCCTTAACAGAAAAAATATCGGAGGTACCGGCAACAGGGGTGGGAGAAAAAGGCTTGGGAGAGAAATGGTTGAAGACAGCAGGTTTAAGAAGGGAGACATGGAAAGAGTTATGGATTCGGAGGGAGGGAGTGAGATGGAGCTGGTAGGAGACCTGATTAATCCGACTCTTGATTTTGTAGGGTCCCAAGTAGCTTGGACCCAACTTGTAGCTTGGAACCTTGAATCGGATGTATTTCGAGAAGAGCCAAACCTTGTCACCTGGGCGGAATTCCGGAGGAGCTCTGCATCTCTTGTCGGCTTGGACCTTCATACAAGAAGATGCCTTGAGGAGAGCCGTTTGAGTATCATGCCAGATGGTGAAAAAGTCCAGTACTAGATTGTCAACAGCAGGTACAGAAGAAGGGGTGGAAGACTGCGGCAGAGGTGGAAGAGGATGTCGGCCAAAAACTACAAAAAAAGGAGATTTGTTAGTAGCAGAGAATTGTGTGTAATTGTAAGAAAATTCTGCCCAGGGAAGGAGATCCACCCAATTGTCATGGCGGGAGGATACAAAGTGGCGCAGATAGCCGCCCAAAATTTGATTCACCCGCTCTACATGGCCGTTGGACTGAGGGTGGTAGGAAGAAGAGAAGTCCAATTTGATCCCAAATTGCCCACAAAGGGCCCTCCAGAACTTGGAGACAAATTGTACCCCACGATCCGAGACGATATGTTTGGGGAGGCCATGGAGACGGAAGATGTGTTGGAAGAATAGTTTGGCTAACATGGGTGCAGAAGGTAGACTGGAGAGAGGTACAAAGTGAGCCATTTTGGAGAAGTGATCTACCACAACCCAGATAACAGCCATGCCATGGGAGGAGGGAAGGTCAGTAACAAAGTCCATGGCAATGTAAGACCAGGGCCTTGCAGGAACGGTCAGAGGCAAGAAAAGACCCGCTGGTTTCTGACGGGGCGATTTATCCCGGGCGCAAATCACACAGGCGTGGACAAAGTCCGAGACATCTTTCTCCAGAGATGGCCACCAGCATCTTTGGGAGATCAGCTGAAGGGATTTTTGTATCCCTGGATGCCCGGCAAAAAGAGAAGAGTGGCCCCACTTGAGTACCTGCAACCGCTGACGTGGTGGTACATAAGATTTGCCGGGAGGAAGAAGACTCCAATCCACGGGAGCTACGGCAATCAGCCTTTCAGGTGGGATAATATGTTGAGGTGTTAGTTCATCGCCCACTACATCAGAAGAGCGAGACAGAGCATCTGCTCTAATGTTCTTGATTGCAGGACGGAAATGGATTTCAAAATTAAAGCGGGTGAAGAACAAGGACCATCGAGCTTGGCAGGGATTTAGTCGCTGGGCGGACTGGAGATAAGCCAAGTTCTTGTGATCAGTGAAGATGTTCACAGGGTGTGAGGAGCCCTCGAGTAAATGCCTCTATTCCTCCAGTGCCAATTTAACGGCCAGCAGTTCTCTGTCTCCAATCGAATAGTTTCTCTCTGCGGGGGAGAATGTTTTAGAAAAGAAGCCACAAGTTACTGTTTTGTCCCGGGAGACTTTTGGGTAAGGACAGCTCTAGCGCCCACCGAGGAGGCATCACTTCGAGAGAGAAGGGCTTGGTGGAATCTGGCCTAGAGAGAACCGGTGCAGAGGCAAAGGCAGCTTTCAGTGACTGGCTTGAGAAGGCCAAGATTTTGGGTTGGCTCCTTTTTTTGTTAAAGCCACGATAGGAGCCATGAGAGTGGAATACTGCAGAATAAACTGTCTGTAGTAATTAGCAAAGCCCAGAAATCTTTGTATGGATCGGAGTCCAGAGGGGCGTGGCCAATCCAGTACCGCAGAGAGCTTGTCTGGATCCATTTGAAGTCCTTGGGCTGAGATAATGTATCCCAGTAAAGGTAGGGAGGACCGTTCAAAAAGGCATTTCTCAAGTTTGGCGTATAGGCGATTGCTCCTAAGGTAGGTGAGAACTTGACGCACATGGACCCGATGTTGAATCAAATTGGAGGAGAAGATTAGGATGTCATCCAAGTATACGGCCACGCAGGTATAGAGTAGGTCTCTGAAGATGTCGTTGACAAATTCCTGGAAGACGGCAGGGGCATTACAAAGGCTGAAGGGCATCACCAGTTACTCAAAGTGCCCGTCCCTTGTGTTGAATGCGGTCTTCCACTCGTCCCCCTCTCGGATGCGGATCAAATTATAGGCCCCTCGTAGGTCCAATTTGGTGAAGATCTTTGCCCCTCGGAGGCGATCAAACAGTTCCGAGATCAGGGGCAGAGGATAACGGTTCTTGATGGTGATCTTATTAAGTTCTCTGTAGTCAATGCAGGGACGGAGAGAACCGTCCTTCTTAGTCACAAAGAAAAACCCGGCTCCAGCAGGGGAGGAAGACTTTCTAATAAATCCTCTCTCTAGATTCTCATGAATATAGTCAGACATGGCAAGAGTCTCAGGAGGTGAGAGAGGATAGATCCTACCCCGTGGTGGGGTCGAACCGGGCACCAGGTCAATAGGACAGTCATAAGGTCTGTGAGGAGGAAGGACCTCAGCTTGCTTCTTGCAAAAGACATCCGCAAAAGAATGGTACGGCTTGGGCAGACCAGGAGGCGGAGCGACTTGCGGGACCTGTTTGACAGGAGGAGGCTTGAGACAACGGCCAGAACAAGAGGAGCCCCAACGCAGGATTTCACCGGAGGTCCAATTCAGGACGGGACAATGTCGTTGTAGCCACGGCAGACCCAGGAGGAGTTCGGGGGAGCAGAATGGGAGGACAAAGAACTCTAAGGTTTCGGTATGGGATATTCCAATGTCCATCTGCAGAGGCTGGGTACGGAACTGCACCGTGGTAGAGAGTCTCTCACCGTTAACTGTAGAAATGAGGAACGGCTTAGGAAGACGGGTTACTGGAATATGGTACTTGTCAACCAAGGAAGCATGAATGAAGTTGCCAGCTGAACCGGAATCCAAGAAGGCGGAAGCGGAGAAAGAGGACTTGGAAGAGATGAACAACAAGGACAAGGGTATGATGAGTCGTGGAGAGGAGGAATCCACACCTAGCAACGCCTCTCCCACGTTTGCTAGGTGCGAGCGTTTCCCGAACGTGGTGGACGGAGAGGACAGTCTCGTAGGAAGTGCTCAGTACTGGGGCAGTACAGACATAGGTTCTCGTCTCTGCGACGGCTTCGTTCTTGCGGAGTCAGGCGTGACCGATCCACCTACATGGCTTCCACAGCGGGAGGCCCAGAAAGAGGTTGAGGTGGAACGCTGGAAAACGGGAGCCAGACGAGTGTAGCCTCTAGGTTGAGCTTTTCCTTTTTCTAGAAGAAGTTCCTCCCGTCTCTCGGCGAAACGCTTGTCGATTCTAGTGGCCAGCAAGATGAGGTCACTAAGGGTGGAAGGTAGTTCACGTGCAGCCAGAACGTCCTCTACTTCACTATTAAGTCTCTTCTTGAATGTGGCACAAAGGGCATCATTGTTCCAGTTCAGTTCTGAGGCTAAGGTGCGAAACTGAATGGTGTAGTCGCCCACGGTAGAGTTTCCCTGGGACAAGTTTAGTCGGACGTAACAGAGGTCAGACCCTTTAAATTTACTGAAGGCGGCGCGCGCGCGCCCTAGAGAGCTGAGCCGCGCGCGCCGGGAGGCAGAGAAGGACGGCGCAAGGTGCGGGGAGCCAGGTGAGTGGAGCTGGGATGCGGCGCGTGAACGGGGGCCAGCCGTCACGGCAGCCGAGTCCCCGACACAAGGGAACCCGGGCTCCTGGTCAGTGTGATTGACCAGGAGACGCCGGGATCCTGGGGCAGAAGGCTGAGGGGGCGGACGTTCCGGTCCAGGGACCGGAGCGCACGCTTTAACAGTATGTACATCAAAGAAAATGTTAAGTAGCTTTATAATGTTGTACCCGACCTTCACTTCATCCCTCTGTCTTAGGGGACTGACGTCGAGGCCGACTTATCTTAAGTAAGGGGGTTTGTGGTGTCCTGGTACCGTATTGCATACCGTACCTAGTGCAGAGGTCCCCAAAGTCAGAGTAACTATGTTCAGGTAGGGTTCCTCAGGTGGGACAGCCCCTAGTCGCCTCTCCTTAATTCTATCTCTAATAATAAGGCATGTATATATTTAATAATTATATCTATATTTTATAGTAATGTATAGTACTTACCTTGTTCAGCGTCACCGGACCTTCGGTCATGTGACCATGCTAGTAACCTCTATGGTTTGTTGGAGGACCTTTGGAGGTCCTTGAGTCACGTGTTACCCACAAACCTTTGTAATGGTGATTGACATCAGTACGGACCAGTTAGCATTAGTCCAGCCCCTGCCCATATAAGGGAGCTGCATCCAATTATCGTGTACTTGGGTTGCTGCTCTCGTGGATGCCGGACTACCAGGATGGTTCTACGCAACTTTCAAAGACTCGCTAGGCCTAACCAACTACCGGCCTCATCGAAACCAAAACCGTGAGTTCAAATCTAAATCCCCGCTAATGCTAGCGGGACTACGGGACCGCAACTAAATCCAGTGGAACAACGCACTAGCCTGTTTCGCAAGGATAGAATGAACAGAAAAGGTGGTGGAGTCTGTCTGTATGTAAGAAGTGGTATGAAAGTCAGTGTGAACGATGCCATAGTGTGTGATGATTCTGAGGATGTGGAATCACTGTGGGTAGAATTACAAAAGGAGGGAAATACTGAAAAAATAATATTTGGGGTAATCTACAGACCCCCTAATATCACTGAAGAGATAGAAGTTCAGCTTCATAAACAAATAGAGAGGGCCGCCCGGGCAGGTACAGTGGTAATAATGGGAGATTTTAACTATCCAGATATAGATTGGGGTCCGGGGTTGCTAAAACTACAAAGGGGCGACAATTCCTAAATTTATTGCAGGATAATTTTATGGGCCAGTTTGTGGAGGACCCAACAAGAAGTGATGCCTTGTTGGATCTGATCATTTCCAACAACGCAGAGCTGGTTGGTAATGTAACTGTGCAGGAAAACCTTGGTAATAGCGACCACAATATAGTTACTTTTGACTTAAAATGTAGAAAACAAAGACAGGCGGGGAAGGCAAAAACATATAACTTTAAAAAGGCAAATTTCCCTGGGCTGAGGGCTGCACTACAGGACATAGACTGGGGGGAGGTGTTCTCAAATACTGATACAGAAGGTAAATGGGACATCTTTAAATCAACTCTAAATAACTATACAGCTAAATATATACCAAAGGGGAACAAATATAAACGATTAAAACTAAATCCTACATGGCTGACACATGATGTTAAAAGAGCAATAAAAAACAAAAAAATAGCCTTCAAAAAATACAAATCTGATGGGTCAGCTATAACATTTAATCAGTACAAGGAGCTTAATAGAATCTGTAAAAATGTAATAAAAACAGCAAAAATTCTAAATGAGAGACAGGTGGCCAAAGAAAGCAAAACTAATCCTAAATATTTTTTTAGACATATAAATGCAAAAAAAACAAGGACAGAGCATGTAGGACCCCTTAATAATGATAATGGGGAGGTTGTCACAGGCGATCAAGAGAAGGCGGAGCTACTGAATGGGTTCTTTAGTTCTGTATACACTATGGAAGAAGGAGCTGACATTGGCCAGGTCAGTGCTGGTAACACATCATGTAATGTACTGAACTGGCTTAATGTAGAGATGGTACAAGGTAAGTTAAGTGATATAAATGTAAGCAAATCCCCAGGACCGGATGGACTACACCCAAGAGTTCTTAGAGAGGTAAGTTCAGTAATATCTGTACCCCTGTTCATGATATTTAGAGATTCTCTGGTGTCTGGAATTGTGCCAAGGGACTGGCGCAAGGCGAATGTGGTGCCAATCTTCAAAAAGGGCTCTAGGTCTTCCCCAGGAAACTATAGACCGGTAAGTTTAACGTGCATTGTGGGTAAATTGTTTGAAGGACTTATAAGGGATTACATACAGGAATACATAGGGGATAATTGTATTATAAGTGATAGCCAGCATGGGTTTACTAAGGATAGAAATTGTCAAACCAATCTAATTTGCTTTTATGAAGAGGTGAGTAGAAGCCTTGACAGAGGAATGGCTGTGGATACAGTGTTTCTGGATTTTGCTAAAGCATTTGATACTGTCCCTCATAGACGTCTGACAGGTAAGTTAAGGTCTTTGGGTTTGGAAATTTTAGTTTGTAACTGGATTGAACACTGGCTCATGGATCGTACCCAGAGAGTGGTGGTCAATGATTCGTACTCTGATTGGTCCCCGGTTATTAGTGGTGTACCCCAAGGTTCTGTACTGGGCCCGCTGTTGTTTAATTTATTTATTAATGATATAGAGGATGATATTAACAGCTCTGTTTCTATCTTTGCAGATGACACCAAGCTTTGTAGCACAGTACAGTCTATAGAGGATGTGCATAAGTTACAAGATGACTTGGATAGACTAAGTGTCTGGGCATCCACTTGGCAAATGAGGTTCAATGTGGATAAATGTAAAGTTATGCATCTGGGTACTAATAACCTGCATGCATCGTATGTCTTAGGGGGGATTAAACTGGCAGAGTCACTGGTAGAGAAGGATCTGGGTGTACTTGTAGATCACAGACTACAGAATAGCATGCAATGTCAGGCTGCTGCTTCCAAAGCCGGCAGGATATTGTCATGTATCAAAAGAGGCATGGACTCAAGGGACAGGGACATAATACTCCCCCTTTATAAATCATTGGTACGGCCTTACCTGGAATATGCTGTTCAGTTTTGGGCACCTGTCCATAAAAGGGACACTGCGGAGTTGGAAAGGGTGCAGAGACGCGCGACTAAACTAATATGGGGAATGGAACATCTTAGCTATGAGGAGCGATTAAAGGAGTTACAATTGTTTAGTCTTGAGAAGAGACGTTTAAGGGGGGATATGATAAACGTATATAAGTATATTAATGGCCCATACAAAAAATATGGAGAAAAACTGTTCCAGGTTAAACCCCCCCAAAGGACGAGGGGGCACTCCCTCCGTCTGGAGAAGAAAAAGTTTAGTCTCAAGGGGCGACACGCCTTCTTTACCGTGAGGACTGTGAACTTATGGAACAATCTACCTGACGAATTGGTCACAGCAGGAACAATTAACAGCTTTAAAACAGGATTAGATACATTCCTGGAACAAAATAAGATTAATGCTTATGAAGAAATATAAAATCTCATCCCTTCCCCAATATCGCGCCACACCCCTACCCCTTAATTCCCTGGTTGAACTTGATGGACATATGTCTTTTTTCGACCGTACTAACTATGTAACTATGTAACTCTAAATGCTAAAGTCCCAACCATTGTCAATCTCCAGAGAAAGCCGTAGTTATGCTAAGAGACTGTTATATGATTGAAGCTTGCAGAAAATCTTCAGTAAAAGTTAATACTGTTACAGCAATTCTCCGGTTGTGGACAATCTATTATTATCTACCTCCCTATTGTTCCTGGGAATGGCGGCGGTAGGAAAAAGCTATACTGAGGAGCCCCCACCCTGGCGTCACGAATAGCAAGGGTTAACAAGCACCCTTTAATAACATCACAGCTACACTCCCCATACCCTACATCCCCCAGGCTATCACATCTGTGTCTGCCTCTGACAACAGCGATGCCATTTGCAACCTGTGCCAAAAGAAACTGAGTCGTGGGAAGTCCAACATCCACCTAGGTACAACTGCTTTGCGAAGGTACATGATCTCACATCACAAACGCCTTTGGGATCAACACATGAGGTACAAGCAGCACACAAACTCAAAGCCGTCATCCTCCTCCTGGTGCAGCATCTTCAGCCACGTCAACCACTGCTGTCCTCCTTGCCTCCTCTCAACCATCCGCCTCTCTTTCTCTCGCCTTGAGCAGTTCCTGCTCATCTGCCCACAGTCAGGTGTCTGTCAAGGACATGTTTGAGCGTAAGAAGCCAATGTCACAAAGTCAGCCCCGGCGTCTGACAGCTGGCTTGTCTGAACTCTTAGCCCGCCAGCTTTTACCATACAAGCTGGTGGAGTCTGAGGTGTTCAAAAAATTTGTAGCTATTGGGACACCACAGTGGAAGGTGTGGAAGAAATTTCTTTGCACAAAAGGCAATCCCCAACCTGTACTCGATTGTGCAAAAGGAAGTAATGGCATCTCTGGCATACAGTGTTGGGGCAAGGGTCCATCTGAGCACTGATACCTGGCCTGCAAAGCATGGTCAGGGCAGGTATATCACCTACACTGCGCATTGGGTAAACCTGCTGACAGCTGCCGGTGAAACAACATGCCAGTTTGGCGCTTGATTTGCGTCAGCCTGACACGTTGGAATTCAACACTCCTAATGTTCGACCACCTGCTCCAACAAGAAAAAGCTGTATTTGTTTGACCGGGGTGCTAAGACAGCCTCTGGGGAGCTGGAAATTTTTTTGCCTCGTTACTGGAGGCCCATGCGCAATGCCTGTAGGCTCATGCGTCCTTTTGAGGAGGTGACAAACCTAGTCAGTCGTACTGAAGGCACCATCAGCGACATCATATCATTTGTTTTCTTCCTGGAGCGTGCCCTGCGAAGAGTGCTGGATCAGGCCGTAGATGAGCTTGAAGAGGAAGAGTTGTGGTCACCATCACCACCAGAAACAGCCTTATCAGCATCGCTTGCTGGACCTGCGGCAATGCTGGAAGAGGATAGTGAGGAAGAGGAGTCGGAGGAGGAATGTGGCTTTGAGGAGGAGGAGGAAGACCAACCACAACAGGCATCCCAGGGTGCTCGTTGTCACCTAACTGGTACCCGTGTTGTTGTACGTGGCTGGGGGGAAGAACATACCTTCCGTGAGATCACTGAAGATGAGGAACGGGACATGAGTAGCTCGGCATCCAACCTTGTGCAAATGGGGTCTTTCATGCTGTTGTGCCTGTTGAGGGACCCTTGTATAAAATGGCTGAAGGAGAACGACCTGTACTGGGTGTCCACGCTACTAGACCCCCAGTATAAGCAGAAAGTGCCTGAAATGTTACCTAATTACTGCAAGGCGGAAAGGATGCAGCAGGTCCAAAATAAATTAAAAAGTATTCTTTACACAGCGTATAAGGGTCATGTCACAGCACAATTGGAATCTAACAGGGGAAGAGGTGAAATTCATCCTACTCCTCCCACGACCACGCTGGCAAGGACAGGATGCTTTACAGACATGTTGTTGTTGGAGGACATGCAGAGCTTTTTAAGTCCTACGCATCGCCACAGCCCTTCGGGGTCCACCCTCAGAGAATGACTTGACTGACAGGTAGCAGACTACCTGGCCTTAACCACAGATATCGACACTCTGAGGAGCGATGAACCCCTTGACTACTGGGTGTGCCAGCTTGACTTGTAGCCTGAGCTATCCCAATTTGCGATAGAACTTCTGGCCTGCCCCGCTTCAAGTGTCCTGTCAGAAAGGACCTTCAGTGCAGCAGGAGGTATTGTCACTGAGAAGAGAAGTCGTCTAGGTCAAAAAAGTCTACATTACCTCACCTTTATTAAAATGAATGAGGGATGGATCCCGAAGGGACTGACAGTGGGCGATACATTCGAGTAAAAAAGGCCTGATGAGATGAGCTGCCTTGAGCTAAAAATGGTCCACACGCTGCTGTATTTTACCTCTGAATGCTGGATGACTTTCGCGACTTATCCGCCACCAACTAGGGTTCAAGCCGCAATGTTTTAGGGCACTTTCTGCCTGGGAAACAAACATAAATTTTTATGGCCGCTGCTTCAGCAGCGGCTGCAACAATACCAAATTTTTCAGCCATGTGTACATGCATAATTTTTCTGGCTTCTGGTGCCGTAATGTGGCTTCTAAAACCAAACCAAAAAAAAGGCACCTAACAGGGATTAAACTGATAGAAATTGTACTACTTAACACACCACTCCTATCTGGTCGCACATTACATTGCACGCGCAGTGCCCCAAATTTGAAGTAGGAGGTCCGACCAAGCATCTTTTTCCATCTCCCGGGTCCTAAAATCAATGCCCTATACACGTCCCCTGATAAGGGATGTAACAGGGATTAAACTGATAGGAATAGTACTACTTAACACACCTTAAGCACGTTATTCCAAACAATGTAGGAATGTTAGGTGATTTATGCCCTTTATGGATTAAAACCGGACTCTGCATCAACTATGTAATTTTCCATGGGAGTTTTGCCATGGATCCCCCTCCGGCATGCCACAGTACAGGTGTTAGTCCCCTTTAAACAACTTTTCCATCACTATTGTGGCCAGAAAAAGTCCATGTGGGTTTTAAAATTCACCTGCCTATTGAAGTCTATGGCTGTTCACCCCGTTCGCACGTTCGGGAACGGAAAATTTTATGTTCACAACATCACTAATCCTGATATATAGTAGCAACTAGAGATGAGAAAATTTTGTAAAAATTCAATTCGTCCGGTTTGCCAAATTTTCCGAAAAATTTGATTTGCGGCGAATTGCTATTAAAAACAGCTATTCCTGGGCTACAGATAGCCTCAATAGGGGTGTTGAACACTTTGTCTTGCTGTAATGCACATAGTGAGTGTGCTGTGTTTGTGAAATAATACTGTTATACAGTATGGCATGCAGATTAGAGGCATCACTATTAGAATCACTGTCGCAGAGCGGCACAATGACAGAGCCTAGAGGTGGCATCAGTATGAAGAGACCATTTGGTAGCAGAATGACACAGCGTGGAGGTGGCGGCGGCATGAGGAGACCCTAAGTCCTCACAATTGAGAAGATTAAAGATTTTTTTAACATTTAAATTGAAGATTTCAAATAGATCAACCTAAAAAGTTTTATTTAATGTGCCAGCGGCATGAGGAGACCACATACGGCACAGTGACACAGCCTGAAGGTGGCAGTAGAGTGAGGAGACCGTAATCTGGCAGAATGACACAGTCTGGAGTTGGTGGCAGCAAGAGGAGACCATATAGTAGTTGAATGACACTTATGGTGGCAAAATGAGACAGCCTGGAGCTTATCCTAAGAATATTGTTATAAGTTAAGTTTTACGTAATGCATATCCTCAATACTTACTTGTGCACACTAACACTTTTACCATAAGAGGCCGTTTTCTTCTGCCCAACTACCTCAACTACTATTCTGATCCTGCCACCTGCCTGATGCCAAGCTCTCCTTTTTTCACCTACCTTTGTCACGGGGTACTGGTATTGCCACCCACCACCCCACTCTGTCACCGGTTCACTTTCAGGACTTGATGCCACCTCCAGATTGTCTCATTCTGCCACCATATGTTCTTCTCATGCTAATGCCAGCTCCAGGCTGTCTCATTCTGCCACCATATGTTTTTCTCATTCTGATGCCAGGCTGTCTCATTCTGCCAATATATGTTCTCCTCATGCTCAGCATGTAGGTAGACCTACAGTTTACACTTATGAGAGCTAGACAATACGCTTAGCTTAAAACTGTATAAAGCTACAGAAACAAGGGTGTAGCTTTGGCTGGCCTTTCACAGTAACTAGGCCCAAATGAGTTTTTCAGGAAAAAAGAACGTACACCACGTAGGTGTACGTACACTTTACACTTATGAGAGCTGGACAATACGCTCAGCTTAAAACTGTATAAAGCTACAGAAACAAGGGTGTAGCTTTGGCTGGCCTTTCACAGTAACTAGGCCCAAATGAGTTTTTCAGGAAAAAAATAAAACTTACACCACGTAGGTGTACCTACAGCTTACACTTATGAGTGCTGGACAATACGCTCAGCTTAAAACTGTATTAGGCTGTATATGCGCTCCATTACAAACTGTATAAGGCTACAGAAACAAGGGTGTAGCTTTGGCTGGCCTTTCATAGTAACTAGGCCCAAATTAGTTTTTCAGTAAAAAAAAGAAAAGAAAACGTACACCATGTAGGTGTACCTACAGTTTACACTAATGAGAGCTGGACAATACGCTCAGCTTAACCCCTTAAGGAAGCAGGGTTTTTCCATTTTTGCATTTTCATTTTTTCCTCATCACCTTCTAAAAATCATAACGCTTTCAATTTTGCACATAAAATTCCATATGATGGCTTATTTTTTGCCAATTCTACTTTGCAGTGACATTAGTCATTTTACCACAAAATCCACAGCGAAACGGGAAAAAAATGTATTGTGTGACAAAAGTGAAGAAAAAATGTAACTTTTGGGGGCTTTTATTTACACTGGTTTTTTTTCATGGGAAAAGGGGAGTGATTGTGTTAGGGAATGTCTTAAATGACCTTTATCAACTTTTTTTTTCACGTTCTTTTGCAGTGTTATAGCTCCCATAGGGACCTATAACACTGCACACACTGATCTTTTACCCTGATCCCTGCAAAGGCATAGCTTTGCATGGATCAGAGTTCTAGGGGCTCGATTGCTCAAGCCTGTAGCTCAGACTTGGAGCAATGAAACGCCGATCAGACGCGACGGAGCAAGGTAAGAGGACCTCCGCTCGCGTCCTAGCTGATCGGGACATCGTGATTTTATTGCGATAGTCCCGATCAGCCCGACTGAGCTGCTGGGAAGCTTTTACTTTCATTTTAGACGCAGTGAATAACTTTGATCGCCGCGTCTAAAGGGTTAATAGCGTGCGGCACAACGATCGGTGCCGCACACTATTAGCCCAGGGTCCCGTCTATCATTTGCCGCCGGGTCCGACCCGGTATGATGCGGGGTCACATCGTTTTAAATACCGGGACCGGGCGTAGGGCGTACAGGTACGCCCTACGTCCTTAAGGAGTTAAAACTGTATAAGGCAACAGAAATAAGGGTGTAGTTTTTTCTGGCCTTTCATAGTAACTAGGCCCAAATTCGTTTTTCAGGAAAAAAAAACTGTACACCACGTAGGTGTACCTACAGTTTAAACTTATGAGAGCTGGACAATACGCTCAGCTTAAAACTGTATAAGGCTACAGAAACAAGGGTGTGACTTTGGCTGGCCTTTCACAGTGATTAGGTCCAAATTATTTTTCCAGGAAAAAAAATGGACACCACGTAGGTGTACGTACACTTTACACTTATGAGAGCTGGACAAAATGCTCAGCTTAAAACTGTAAAAGTCTACAGAAACAAGGGTGTAGTTTTGGCTGGCCTTTCACAGTAACTAGGCCCAATTAGTTTTTCAGGAAAAAAAAAACGTACACCATGTAGGTGTACCTACAGTTTAAACTTATGAGAGGTGGACAATACGCTCCACTTAAAACTGTATAAGGCTACAGAAACAAAGGTGTGGCTTTGGCTGGCCTTTCACAGTAAAAAAAACGTACATCACCTATGTACGCACAGGTTACACTTATGAGAAGACAATAAGCTCCGCTATGCAACCTGTATTCGGTACTGAAATCAGGTGTCTATGGCTTTTCGTGCTCACCCTAACTGGCCCCTGTTAGCTTTACAGTTGTTTTACAACCAACTGCAGCAGTACAGAATTGCTGTGTAGTAGAGCCCGGTACTAATAGCAGGTGACAATGGCTTTTACTGCTCTGCCTAACTGGCCCCTTTAAGCTTTAGAGTTGCTGTACACCACTGCAGCAGTGGAGTCGCTGTGTATTACACCCAAAAGTGTTCTTTCTCTCTCTCTCTGTCAGTGCTTTTCTGCAGTGATTTGGGCTTGTGGTGAATTGCTGCTGTTAAGCTATTTTTCTATGCAACACACACAATGCTCTATCTCTCCCTGCAGTGAACGCTCTCTCTGAAATAAAACGCTGAAGTGACTGGCCGCAAAATGGCTGCCAATTATATAGGGCTGTGACATCACAGGGGTGAATGGCTGCTGATAGGCTGCATGCTGCATGTGATTCAGGGTCATCCCGCCTACCCGCCTTCCCAGGATTTCTTGCCCCATGTCCTCACATGTCGATCCACCATTTTAGATGCCCTGGAGCCTGGACTACACTATATGGAGTTTAATGAAGCGATTCATGCGATCGAATCGCAGCAATATTCGGATTCGTTGCGAAGTGAATATTTTCTGAAATTTGTAACAAATTCGTCAGATTCGATTTGCTCATCCCTACTAGCAACATAGTGTAACTTTTTTCATTTGTATACCATTGTATAGCTAGCGTACATATTTTGGGGTGAAAGATGGCATTCATGCAGGATGTCTACAGCCTTGTCAATAAAAGGTAGGTGCTAAAAGTGCCTAAAATACTTTTAAAAATATGGGGTTTTGCTAAATTTGCCCTAATATTATATGGCCCAAATATTCCTCAGACATATGTATTGTGCATTCTGAGGTGAAAATCCCTGCAAGAAATCCTGTCCCCAATTTGCAAACTTTGAACTCTTTTTTACTGAAAATTATCTTAATTTTATTATTCTGTTTAACCTAATTTTATTTATTTATTTAAACTTTTATTTATTTATTTACATTTAAAGCATTTTTTTTTATTTCATAGCCAGATGCTCTCTCCATGGTCCACGTGAAGCGTTTAACACCATCTCCTGCCCTCATCTTCACGTGCTTCATGTCAATAATAATGATAATTCCTGGGGACTTCAGTAGTATTGTCAGTTTATTCAGGTTGGTGCATGTTCTTATATATAGAAAGCAGAGCTGTCAGCATTGTACCGTGTCTGTAAATTGTCATTGGATATTACCATTCCCCAGACAGTCACGAAGTCACACTGTGAATTGGAACAAACCCCAGTTATCTATGGAGAATCAAAGTACTGTATTTACTTAATAGATATTTTAAGTATCTGACTGGTCCCCCTTAAAGGAAAACTGTCAGCTTTCTCCCCCGCACTAACCAGTGGTACTGGCTGGTAGTGCGGGGGACGCTCATCAGTTTGGTCCTTACCGTGCCCGGATCCGCTGCGCCGTTCGGCCGTAATTTTCTATTTTCGGAGTATGCAAATGAGGTGCTAACTTGCACCGGCCAGGCTAACTGGCACTCTGACGTCAGTGCCACTTGCCGCAGCGCCGCCCAGCTCAAGGAATATTGATGAGCTAGGCGGCACTGCAGCCGGCAGCACTGACGCCAGAGGGCCAGTTAGCCCAACCGGTGCAAGTTTGCACCTCATTTGCATATTCCAAAATTAGAAGATTATGACCGAACGGCGCAGGGGATCCGGGCACGGTAACGACCAAACTGATCAGCGTCCCCCTTACTACCAGTCAGTACTGCTGGTTAGTGCAGGGGTAAAAAGCTGACAGTTTTCCTTTAAAGAGAATCTGACACCCTGTTCACCCGCACTAAACCCAATATACCGGGGTAGGGTGCGGGTCTTAAATCTTAAAACTTACTTAAATCCATTCAGCATATGCAAATTTCTGGCACTGTTAACTTCCAGCACACACTGGAGGTAGGGAGCAGGCCCACCCAGCTCCTCAGCCTCCTCCATATTTTCTATCCGCCACTGTCATTATATGCTGATGAATTCCATGTGTGAGTGCTCTGCTCTCTGTGCACTTACCTGCACCATTCATTGACATAATTATGATGGGGAACAGGACAGATGGAGAATATGGAGGAGGCAGGGGAGCTGGGTGAGCCAGTTCACCTGCCTCCAATGCACACTAAAGTGATATACAGCTGAAGATTACATTGCCAGAACTGCATATATTGAAAGTATTTAAGTTAGTGACCCCTCTTGGTATCTTGGTAAAGATGTTCTTTCACACTATAACCCAGTGTATTGGGTTTACATTCAGAGTTCACATCATATGCGCTTAGCAGTAATCACATTCAGGGATCACTTTTTTTTACTCCCATCAGTAATCATATGCATGTGTAACATCTCATCCTCAGAAACAGTAACAGTAATCTCATTCGGGGCTCACATTTCATTCCCCCCCATCGCAGCAGCAATCACTTTCAATATTTAATTCTGTCCCCACAAGTAATCAATTTTTTAGGCCCATGATATTTCCACAGTAGTAATCGCCTTCAGACATCTCATATCCCCCACAGCAGTAATCCCTTGCATGCATTTCATATCCCATTTAGGCATTGCATATACACCCCAGCAGTATACAGTTTCCCCCTAAGCAGTAACCTTCTCATACAGATGTATATGTTCAAGCAGCAGTAAACAAAGCCCTTGTCATCCTACCAAGGCTGATTTCTCAGGCTTCATTCTGGAGAGCCTTCTAGCAGACATGCCTTGCACATTGGTTTCTAATTATGTGTCATGTGACTAAACATGGTCAAGTAACATCACTTACAATATATGTCCCTACCATGTAATGTCACAGATAATTTATATTGTTTTATAACTCCTGTTATGTATTGCTTGCTGTCAGTTTCACAGCCTGGCTGTTCTACGGAACTACAATTGCTGGCCTCATATATATGAAGATTAAGCAACCGGATATTCCTAGACCATATAAGGCAAGTAAAATGTGGTGGGGGTGTGATGCAGGGAAGATGGAATTACCCTAGGGGCAGATGACATTAACCCCTTGTGTTCGTGACGCCAGGGCATAGTTTAACCGCTTCACCACCCGAAGGTAGGCCGCTGGGTCCTAGGCAAGGCACTGGGGCAAACAATGACTCTGACGGAGAGTTACAGAACAACGGAAGCTTTACTGAGTCAGACAGATGTAACAGTCTATACAGCTTGGCTAGGCCCACAGAGGTGATCAGTGACTTCTGAGACTGCAGGACTTGATGGGACTTATGGTGGACTGGGACAACTTGCTGCAGAGCCACGCTGACTTGAGACAGATTGACTTGGACTGACTTGACTGAGACTGACTATAGCCCGTTTGTAGCTTCCCAGGTTTTTACTTGGACCTCTGCGGTAGTGGACTTGTGGATCCGTGGCTGCGTGGTAGACTTTACGCCTCTTCTGGACTCCAGACACACTTTAACAGGACTTGACCTTACTGCAACTCAGCTAAGCAGAAAGAGAGAGAACAGAGGCTCCACCCAGGGCTTATATGGGGGGGAGACTCTGAGGGGTCCCATAGGTCACCCTGTAGGTTACATGTCACTGGTACCATTCTGGGTTACAATGACATGACAACAGATCTTAAAGGCATAACACATTTTATATGTAATACACTATACAACACAGGCACTTAGGAAAATACATAGGGTACAGGTGCAGGGGGGCCCAGGGGTCACTGTATGGAGGCTGCCTGACAGGGCAGCAAGGGTACAGGGGTGCAACTCCTGTACTGGGCCACCACAAAAACAAAACTTTTTTTATTTTTCATTTCTGGAAACAGTAGATTTTAGTTGTCCAATATATGTCCCACCATCCGTCCTGAGCTATCCCAGTGTGCAGCCAGCCATAAAGAGAAAAGTAGACAAGGGAGAACAGTGTGCCTCACTGAGTCAGGTAATATATCCTTGGTAGACAAAAAAGGTTGCCTCCAGCTCCCAAACAAGGCAGTTAAATAAAGAATTGAAACATGTCTATTTATTCGATATGCATTAAAATGTAAAAAAAAAAAAAAGAAAAATTTGTGTATTATAAATGCCAAACTTCAACACGTTTTGATCTATGAAGCTCCTAGTCATGGCTATTTGCATGGAACTATAACTATGATATAGGCTCCATAGTCTCCACACATTCTAGTCATGCGGTAACCACTATACTCTTCTTATCTTCTAGGTTCCCATCATCATTCCAGTGATAGTGCTCATTGCCTCCGTCTACCTGGTGTTGGCCCCCGTTATTGACAGCCCTCAGATGGCCTATCTCTACGTTGTCCTCTTCATCCTTAGTGGAGTAATAATTTACATTCCGGTTATCCACTATAAATGGTCTCCAGGGTGGTTCCATTCTATCACGCTCCATCTTCAGCTCCTGCTTCAAGTTGCACCAACTGATAAAAATGACTGAGATGAGGTTTCTCTTTTATGAATATTGGGACAGTATATATTTTATTCTTCCAGCAATTCAGGATATAGTGTTCCTCAATGTGGTTTTTAATGTTTTAGTTGTTCGTTATGGTTAGTGGACTAATGTAGGGGTCACAGTTTCCCAGACTTTTTTTTTCTTCTTCTTTTTGTTCATGTATTTTAATTTCAAGGAGTTCTTTGGTTTACAAAAATATTTTTTTCAAATAGCCTATGGAGGAATTCCAAAGGGTTATTCCAACAACAGAGTCTTTTACGTGAGGTGCTTTAACAATAACAAACAAACCATGCTCTCCTGCCTTGATCCCCCCAGTAATCTTTCCCATGGCTCAATGTCCCTGATGCTTCCTTTGACTGTTCCCTGTGGGGTTAGCACTTCAATCACTTGGATTGACTGAATGATCATTTCCTGCATGGCCGGCATGTTGCAGAAAGCAGCAGGGACCAGGTGCTTTCGGAACAGCAACTTTATTTTTTAAAGCACCCTAACTCCTTTAGAAAAAAATAAATAAAATGGGTGGGTGATTCTTGCTAAAGATCCTTGTTTAGTAGCAAGAACAGAGTCACTGCAAAGAACGTCTCTTACTATGGAGAACCCAGCTAGTCCATACATTTCATGAACAGATGATTGGTTTCATTTGGTTTCCCTGTGGAGATGGTGGTACAGGGAGATTGAACTTACTTTAAAGTGCTCTGGTTCTCCCACAATCTTCTGTTGTATTTTCTGTTCCAGGGCCGACTTGGAGGATAGGCGAAACTTAGAGACAACGCCACAGCTGTTTGCTAGCTGCGGTGGCCAGCAGAGAACAACAGCTGTGACATCATGAAGCTCCGCCCATACTCCAAGTCGGCCCCGGAAATGAAAAATTTACAAATTTGTGTTTACACGAGCAACTCACAAACACAAACCTTGTGATACCCATTTCTGACCTTATTTATGCTAATTTCTTCAATAGACTATACTCAACCCACTTGGCCAAGGAAGGCCGCCATATACCACCAAGTCCAGCTCATTTTTCCTGATATTGGCCTGAATGATGCTAAAGAGTAAAAATTGGCATATTTTTGCACAAAATGGGACTTGCGCAAAAATATGGTGTTTTACCAATGATTGGATCCCTGGATTATGATAACTGAGTTATGGAACAAATGTAGAAGAAATGACACCAGAAACACTTTTTTTAGATTAACTTTTTTTATTTAATAATTTTTTTAATTAGAGAGCTTTTTTTGCACTTTCTATTTTTCTTAGGGCACTCTTACATGGGCATTAGCTGCATTGCACTTGAACATTTACCTTCAAAACAGCGGCCAGTCTAAGTACAAATAGCAGTAAATCACATGCTAGCCACGGCCGCTAATGCCCTTCTAAGAGTGTCCTTAGCGATAGGCAGAGGTCCCATATGCTATTAAATAATGCGGCTTGTGGCTCTTTGTAGGGTCCGGTGGAGTGTGAACCTGAAGAAGAGCCACCGCCGAGTGATCCAGAGGAAGGCGAAGAAAAACCCCGGAAATCTGAATCTCAGGGGAAAAAATAATTCCTTCCTGACCCCACAAGTGGCGATCGGATATTTCCCTGGATCATATCTATCGTCTGCCTAACGCCAAAGAGCAGGGCTCTTACAATCTTTACACAATGATACTTATACATTTCTATACAATACAACACAATAATACTTATACTCTATGCGATACAGTGATACTTATATACAACACAATTCATCCCGCATAAATGAGATTGCGCTCTCTTAATCTGTTTCTTCAGCCACTTCTTTCTTCAGCTGTATCTTCAGCCTCTTCAACCGCAACTGAGCAGCTTCAACAAAGGCTTGTGATGTCACATGGTCTTGTGTTCCATGGAGCCACGGAATGTTAGCGTGTCATCTGGTCTTGTAGTGTCATGTGTTGTCAAGGATACCAAAGCAAACGTCAGCCATTTTGTTTGTGGGGTTGTCAATCTTTTTCATAGAAATTGCTCATGCTAGGTGCTGGCCTTAGATCTTTTATTCTCTGAGATGCAATTTAACCTGTAAAAGACCAAAAATTTAAATTTTTGCGTTATTGTATTTTTCTTTCTTGACTTCTAAGAGCCATAACACTTTTATTTATTTTGCCATCTACAGAGCTGTATGAGGACTTGTTTATTGCAGGACCCATTGTACATTGTAATGGCACCTTTTATTTTATCACAAATTGGACTAAGAACTGACAAAAACATTTTTTGTGAGGTGAAACTGGAATGCAACACACAAGATGTTGCAATATTTGTGGAGTTCCATTTCTATACCTTTTGCCATTTGGTAAAACCAACATGTTGAATCTATTCTACGTGTCAGTACTTAATACTATTGTATCTAGAAAAACCATACAGCTCCCTACTAACATATTACACTGTTGTGGGGAAGGGCTGGGGGCACAAAACTACTGATCACATAGCCGGCCTGTTCCACCGGTAGACCATCAATGCGTTATTCTGTAAAGCCCTTTAGTTACTGACATGGTTACACCTACATAGTGCCTCCTGGAATATCAGACTGAGGAGCACTTCCATTCATTTCCATTAGTCTTGCTCGCGAATATTCGCAATTCGAATTTTATTCGCGAATATCGCATATTTGCGAATATAGCACTATATATTCGTAATTACGAATATTCGTATTTTTTCGCATATGCGAAAATATATGCGCATAATTGCGAATATTGAGTCCTCCCTTGTTTAATGTTATAGGGAACTGTCATTAGTTCATTAATTCTGGGATTTTTTTCCCATTGAACCCAATAGGCCTATTGTGGTCTATGGGGATCTCACGGCATGTAAAACAGTAAGCTAAGCAGGACTGTCTCAGCAGCACAGTGGATGGGAGACCACCATGGGTTTGAGTCCCGGGGTGGGACAGAGCTTTACAGTGTTGTGGTTTAACTTTACTTTCCTGGAAAAGCTGCTGAGTTGCCCATAGCAACCAGATTGCTTCCTCCATTTTTCAGAGGCCTTTTCAAAAATTAAGGAAGTACTCTGATTGGTTGCTATGGGCAACTGCACAACTCTTCCTCTACACTGGTTTTTATGAATCTCCCCCATAGAGGGAGCTTTATCAAAACCTGTCCAGAGGAAAAGTTTCTGAGTTGCCCATAGCAACCAATCAGATCGCTTCTTTCATTTTTCACAAGGCCTCTGCAAAATGAAAGAAGCGATCTGATTGGTTGCTATGGGCAACTCAGCAGCTTTTCCTGGAAGTTTCTGAGTTGCCCATAGCAACCAGATTGCTTCCTTCATTTTTCAGAGGCCTTTTCAAAAATGAAAGAAGCAATCTGATTGGTTGCTATGGGCAACTGCACAACTCTTCCTCTACCCTGGTTTTGATGAATCTCCCCCATAGAGGGAGCTTTATCAAAACCTGTCCAGAGGAAAAGTTTCTGAGTTGCCCATAGCAACCAATCAGATCGCTTCCTTCATTTTGCAGAGGCCTTGTGAAAAATGAAAGAAGCGATCTGATTGGTTGTTATGGGCAACTCAGCAGCTTTTCCTGGAAGTTTCTGAGTTGCCCATAGCAACCAGATTGCTTCCTTCATTTTTCAGAGGCCTTTTCAAAAATGAAAGAAGCAATCTGATTGGTTGCTATGGGCAACTGCACAACTCTTCCTCTACCCTGGTTTTGATGAATCTCCCCCATAGAGGGAGCTTTATCAAAACCTGTCCAGAGGAAAAGTTTCTGAGTTGCCCATAGCAACCAATCAGATCGCTTCCTTCATTTTGCAGAGGCCTTGTGAAAAATGAAAGAAGCGATCTGATTGGTTGTTATGGGCAACTTTTCCAGGAAAGTAAAGTTAAACCACAACACTGTAAAATACTCTGTCCCACCCCGGGACTCTCCCATTCCACTGTGCTACCGGGACGGTCCTGCTAAGCTTACTGTTGTATATGCTGTGAGATCCCCATAGACCACAATGGGCCTATTGGTTTCAATAGGCAAAAATCATAGAGTTAATGCACTAGTCACAGTTCCCTATCCCATTAAAGAAGGGAGGGCTCAATATTCGCGAATATGCGCATATGCGGAAAACCAGTGTAGAGGAAGAGTTGTGCAGTTGCCCATAGCAACCAATCCGATTTCTTCCTTCATTTTTGAAAAGGCCTCTGAAAAATGAAAGAAGCAATCTGGTTGCTATGGGCAACTCAGAAACTTTTCCAGGAAAAGTTTCTGAGTTGCCCATAGCAACCAATGAGATCGCTTCTTTCATTTTGCAGAGGCCTTGTGAAAAATGAAAGAAGCAATCTGGCTGGTTGCTATGGGCAACTCAGCAGCGTTTCCAGGAAAGTAAAGTTAAACCACAACACTGTAAAACTCTGTCCCACCCTGGGACTCGAACCCATCCACTGTGCTGCCGAGACGGTCCTGCTTAGCTTACTGTTTTATATGCCGTGAGATGCCACAATGGGCCTATTGGTTTCAATGGGCGAAAAATTGCAGAGTTAATGCACTAGTCACAGTTCCCATATGCAAAAAAAACAAATATAACGAATATGCGAATTTCGCGAATATATGAGGAATATCCGTCCATATTTTCACAAAATATCGCAAATTCGAATATGGCCTATGCCGCTCATCACTAATTTCCATACAGTGCTTGTTATAAATATGTGCCGGAAACAAACACCGGGGGCGCTGTTCAGCAGGTGCAATCGCAGATTCAATGATTTTGAAGTATTAACTACATACAACGTGTTCTAATGTCAAGTTCTTCCTGCCAAGATTTGATAGTATTTATCTGACCGTGTCACACTGATCTGTGAAGACGTGAACATCAACACATCTGAAGATGAAAACAGTCATAAAAGGAGGAGAAGGCTCTGTACATGCTGTGAGAACATCTCTAATCCTTGTACTTTATTCCAGGCGACAGGAAACTTTTTATATTTCACTGTATAATCTGTTTAGTTGATTGGGAGTAGAAAGGTGCCAGATACTGACAGGTTACATAGATATGCGGAGATCACAGTGGGGACTTTATACAGGTGACTTTAATCAGCCATATGATTCACCATTATAACTTGTCATTTGTCACTGCAATTTTTTATGGAAAGGTTAGAACTGTTATATGGGTATGTACAAGGTTTTTTGTATTAGTAAAAGGACTTGGACCAGCAACTTGGTCAGATGGGCGCAGGTGTGCAGAGGAGGTATCTCTGAACATAGACTGTCATGGGGGCAGTTAGGGCCGACTCTAAGCTGATGGCGATATGGTGGCTTCTAGAGATGGGCGAACTGAAGCTGAATTCATTCTGAAGTTCATGAAAAATTTGATTTGGAACGAATCCAAATTTCCACGCACTTTATGGTAACAAATCGCTTCATTTACTACATTTTGTGTGAGGACATGGGTCAAGGAACTTTGGGAAGGCGGGAAGGTGGTTAGGTGGGATCACCCTGAATCACATGACAGCATGCAGCCAATCAGCAGCAAGCCAGCCCCATGATGTCACAGCCCAATTTATTCGGCAGCCATTGACAAAGACGGGCATTTTGCTGAGAGAGCACAGACTGTGTGCGTGTGTGCACTGACAGTACTACAGATATTTAAAGGTGCGAATCCAGTCACCTCAAGCCCGCATTCTTTCTGGCTTTGTGGTCACTAATCATCACTACTAGTGACAATACACATGAGCACAGGGGAAATCCATTGACCTCAATCCCGCATCACTGCAGGCAGGCAGGGAGAGTTTAGAAGTAGTTTCATAGTCTGCCAATTGAGATCATCACAGGGAGCACTGTGACTCCCCATTCAAAGACTGCAAGCAACCATAGTGAAGGCAGGGACCGCTAGCTGACACCAGGAGCTCAGATCTCTCACTGCAGCTCCTGCTGCAAAGCGCCCCTACTCTGCTGCGACCTCTGCCTGCGCCTGATAAATTTAGGCCTCTGCCACTCCTCTGTGCACGGCCTGGCACTTCTCTGCCTGACATACTTGTATAACAGTGGTGTGTATAATATTTTACTTTTTATACAGAAATACGCCCCTATAGGGCTACAACAGAAACTTGCGGCACACTCTGTGTGTGTATATATCCCTGCTTTTACACTTACTGCCCCCTATTAGCTTTAGTGTTTCATCGAAGAACAAGCCTCTTTTTTGAATAGCAATATAAATTGTAAATGGTAAAACACAACCTTTATTAATCCTCAAATAAAATAAACATCTAATACACAAATAATAATAAACAAAGATGTGAACACTCCACAAAAAATCAACAAATGGTAGTGTCCCAGGGGTCACGGGCCGTGGATAGCAGATAGACAGGACCTGGATATTGAGGTGGGCATAGTAGATACACAAGAGTACTATCGGGTAGATGTAAGATAAACCTCAGTTATAATAATAATGATATGACATGAAGAAAAATGGGGTAAGTGCACTCTAGATATACAGGCCCCATCCCTATGTCCCTGCCTTTTGAGGGACCCACTTCCTTAACAAGGTGGGCTCAACCACAGTACCGTTCCCTAACTTAACTAAGTGAGGGAAAAAACAAAAAATAAGGGTAAAGTAGAAAAAAGTTGTAGAGATAGCCTTAGCCTTATATGCTCTGCGGTCCGTAACTGCCGGGACCCCCTTTGAAAATCACCAAACGCAAAAAATATATGTGTATAAAAACATATTCACTGGTACATAATATACTACCAGAGAGTGACTGAAATCATGTAGGTCCCAATAACTGTCCCAACGCGTTTCTACCATCCAATTGGCAAATTAGCAAATACAAAAATTTGCATATGCGAAAATTCGAATATGCGAAAATGCGCATGCCAGTCTCACACAGTAGTATTAGAGCCTTCTTTACACCACACAAGCTGGAAGCAGAGAGGGATGATCACTGTGATGTGTACTGTGAAAAAAAAAAAAAGAATATTCGTAATTGCGAATATATAGTGCATTACGAATATTCGCGAACAACACTATTCAACATCCCTATTGAGGTTCTCTGTAGCCCAATTCATACCAATTTTTTTGGGAAAATTCTGCAAAATGGCAGAATCGAATTTTTTTTAAATTTGCCCATATCTAGTGATCTTTATTTCCAACCTCAGGAATTATTATTTCCAAAGTATTTAATGGTATTAGGCAGTTCTTTAGGTACACTATTGGGGGCACATGGGGCAGCAGCAGGCTCAGCATTGGCAGAAGCAACAGAATGGCATTATAAAGGATTGGAGAGGGTTGCTGAAGAGCTGAGGGTGGCTGCAGTAGTAATGACCCAAAGCTGTCTGGACCAAGAGGTAAATAAAAGGAAAGAAAATGTTTAGTCAGAGAAGACTTCACCTGTGAGTCACTGAGTATAATAGTTCTGTTGTGGTAGAGGGTGTGAGATGCAGGGCAGATGGAATTACCCTAGGGGCAGATGGCATTTCCTCGTATTCAAGATGCTGTGGTGTCCCTGTACAGTATTGCATACCGTACCTAGTGTAGAGGTCCCCAAAGTCAGAGTAACTACGTTCAGGTAGGGTTCCTCAGGTGGGACAGCCCCTAGTCACCTCTCCTCAAGTTTATCTATAATGCTAATATATGTATATATTTAATAATTATATATATATTCTATAGTAATGTATAGTACTTACCTTGTTCAGTGTAGCAGGACCTTCGGTCATGTGATCATGCTAATAACCTCTATGGTATGTTGTAGGACCTTAGAAGGTCCTTGGGTTACGTGTTACCCACAAATCTCTGTAATGGGGATTGACATCAGTATGGACCTATTAGCACTAGTCCAGCCCCTGCCCATATAAGGGAGCTGCGTCCAATTATCGCTCTCTTGGGTTGCTGCTTTCGTGGATGCCGGACTAGCAGGACGGATCTACGCAACTTTCAAAGACTTGCTAGGCCTCAAAAACCTGCCGGCCTCAGCGGAACCAAAACCGTGAGTTCAAATCTAAATCCCCGCTAATGCTAGCGTGACTACTGGACTGCAACTAACCCCTAAATCCAGTGGAACAACGCATGGTACTAAAAGACGCTAAATGCTTAAGTACCAACCATTGTCAATCTCCAAGGAAAGCCGTTGTTATGCTGAGAGACTGTTGTGTTATTGAAGCTTGCAGAAAACCTTCAGTAAAAGTTAATACTGTTTTAGAAACTCTCCGGTTGTGGACAATCTATTCTTATTATGTACCTCCCTATCGCTCTTGGGAAGGGTGGCGGTAGGAAAAGCATTATTGAGGAGCCCTCACCCTGGCGTCATGAATAGCAAGGGTTAACAAGCACCCTTTAATTACTGCACAGCTACACTCCCCATACCCTACATCCCCCAGGCTATCACAATGCCAAGGCATGGTTTATCCTCAATACCACCCAAAGGTATACTGCTGGATCCTGGGCTAGGCACCAAGTTACGGACAATGGTAGCTTTACTGAGTGACAGATGGTACAGTCTTTACAGTTCAGCCAGGCCCACAGAGGTAACCACTGACTGCATAGACCTTAAGGGCTTGCTGGGACTTGCAGTAGATTTGGACAATTTTTGTGCAGACCACTCTGACTTGACAATAGATGACTGTGACTGACTTGACTTGAGACTGACAATGCTGTGGTTGTAGCTTACTTGTAGAATTGTGGCTGCTGGACTGACTTGAGGCCTCCTATGGACTCCAGACACACTCTAGGACTTGACTGCACTAAAACTCAGCAGAAAGAAAGCAAAGAGACTCCTTCCAGGACTTTTATGGGGGAGACTCTGGTGGGGTCCCATAGGTCACTGATACCTCCTGGGTTACACTCACATATCAACTGGTGATCACAGGTTAACCTCTTTTAAAGTAATAACACTTTCTATATGCATTATACAGTATAACACATGGCAAACAATATAGACATAAGGGGACACTGTAAGGATGCTGCCTGACAGGGCAGCAAGGGTACTGGGCCACCACAGTGTTATATATGACTGGGTTTGATCAGTATAACATGGGGTTCAGTTGGTTGCATGCAAGTGTTTTCTAGGGGACCCAGCTTACAGTTACGCCCCTGTTTTATATTTATGTTTGAAAGTTGATCTTGATGACTGAAGTTGACAGGAATGAAAATAGCTGAAAATAGGTCCACACTTATTCAGATTAGTCTTTAATACTCCAGCCCAGTAGCAGACTAGGTTGACCATAGACCCTCAGCAGTTTTCAAACTTTGACCCCCTTTCCACGCCACTGCTCTGCTACACTGTATCGCTTCTCCTTGGTGGAAGTGGACAAACTTGCTGTAATGTTGATTTGCAAAAGTTTGGCTTACAAGTGCTAGGCTCGATTTCTGCCTAAAAAAGTGGCCCCCTCCTCTATGGTACCATTTTACTACTGTGACCTGGTGAGTCAAGGGTCGTGTAGAAAACAAACCTAGCTGAGGTTTGAAATCTGGGAAAAGCAGTCAAAGGTAAGATCAATTGTGTTTCCCATTGTAGCCTTGAATGGATTCCCCCAACTCAGTTATCTCCATCAGTCCTATAAAGTGGGAATTGGGTGGGACCATTATATTAACAAAGTGAAACAAGGGACCCCTGTTCTTGTAACTGGTGGGGTCCTAGCAGTCAGACTAAGCTTCACCTTTCCTACACAGTGGTTCTGACTTTCTTGAGTGGCGTTTAGTGGAAGAAAGGAGGCCCTTCTGTAGTCAGGCGCTGCTTTGTCCCGTAATAAGGATATTAGTCATATCCTGAATGGACTTGATTACCAAAATCAGAATAACAAAACAACTATGCGTTTGGGGGCTTAAAGGAGTACTCCGGGGGAAAACTAGTTTTTTTAATCAACTGGAAAGTTAAAAGTCAAAAGTCCAAAAGTTAAACAGATTTGTAAATTACTTCTGTTCAAAAATCTTAATCCTTCCAGTACTTATCAACTGCAGTATACTACAAAGGAAGTTGTGTAAATCTTTTCTGTCTGACCACAGTGCTCTCCATGTCAGTAACTGTCCAGAGTAGGAGCAAATCCCCATAGCAAACCTCTCCTGCTCTGGACAGTTCCTGAGATGGACAGAGGTGTCAGCAGAGAGCACTGTGGTCAGACTGAAAAGAACTACACAACTTCCCCTGTAGTATACAGCAGCTGGCAAGTACTGGAAAGATTAAGATTTTTAAAAAGAAGTAATTTACAAATCTGTTTAACTTTCTGGCACAAGTTGATTAAAAAAAAAAAAAAAAAAAAAGACTTCTAGCGGAGTACCCATTTAATCCCTCCCTCTCAGATTGTCATAAGCACTCATACACTCAGCAGACTTTATATAAGCACAAAAAGGGTGGGTGGGGCTTCAGTGATGTCATGCCTGCAGGGAAACGCCCACTTTCTCCTGCTGGGAGATTGCACTATATTAGCAAGAATAAAGGTAAGATACACAGGTTTTCAAAGCTCTGAAAATGTTTTGAATGGCAGAAGGGGTGTTAGGAGTAGTTAGGGAACATAGCCTGAGTTTTAGAAAAGTTTATTTGGTGACAGGTGCTCTTTAACTGTATCGGTCACTGTGATGTGGTCAAGGTCACCGTTAAGGTCATAGGGATGTGGTAGATGGACACAAATAAGTTGAACTGAATTTATACACAGTCCGAAAAAGTTGCAGCCTGTATGTGAAGGGATCCATGTTCAGGAGTTATTTGTGCTGCCATCCGGGTTCTTGGCATGGCTGGCAGCTCCGGTGCTTTGTGAATAGAAGAAGAGGGAGGGAGTGAGGAGAAGGATTGGATAGGGAACAGGTGGACAGGTGTAAGAGGGGGGGGGGGGGTCTGTAGAGCAGGTGACAGAGCACAGCGCAGGATCATCTTACCTGAGGAGACAAGTTTCCCACCATCCCATCCATATAATTACAGTTTTAATGTCTATTCTCTGGATGACTACACTTCAGATGCTATGAGGCAGGAGTCTACCAGTATAGCACTAGCTTATTGCACTCAATGGCGGGTCCTGTTAACAACTTGTATTGATTCTAACAGGGTTCAGAAACTGGATGAAAATAACCTGGTAAGTGATATTGATTGTGGCTTATGTATAGCATGTATATAAGGCATGAATGGGGCTCGTGTCATGTGTGAGTGCCGCATGTGCCCTGGTTAGGCTGGGTCCACACTACGTTTTGTCCCATACGGGAGCGCATACGGCAGGGGGGAGCTAAAAGCTCGCGCTCCCGTAGGTGACCGTATGCGCTCCCGTATGTCATTCATTTCAATGAGCCGACCGGAGTGAAACGTTCGGTCCGGTCGGCTCATTTTTGCGCCGTATGCGCTTTTACAACCGGACCTAAAACTGTGGTCAACCACGGTTTTAGGTCCGGTTGTAAAAGCGCATACGGCGCAAAAATGAGCCGACCGGACCGAACGTTTCACTCCGGTCGGCTCATTGAAATGAATGACATACGGGAGCGCATACGGTCACATACGGCAGGGGGGAGCTAAAAGCTCGCGCTCCCGTATGTGACCGTATGCGCTCCCGTATGTCATTCATTTCAATGAGCCGACCGGAGTGAAACGTTCGGTCCGGTCGGCTCATTTTTGCGCCGTATGCGCTTTTACAACCGGACCTAAAACTGTGGTCAACCACGGTTTTAGGTCCGGTTGTAAAAGCGCATACGGCGCAAAAATGAGCCGACCGGACCGAACGTTTCACTCCGGTCGGCTCATTGAAATGAATGACATACGGGAGCGCATACGGTCACATACGGGAGCGCGAGCTTTTAGCTCCCCCCTGCCGTATGCGCTCCCGTATGGGACAAAACGTAGTGTGGACCCAGCCTTATAGGTGGGAAATGTGCTGATCATGTGTACAGCGCAGGAGTACCCTACACGAGCGACCCAGAGTGCTTATGGTGTGTTTCCACTATCCGTGCAGGGAAGTGAGTGGCACACGTGTATTTAGTTTTTTTTATTTCGTCTACATATGAAGAATATAACATTCCTTTTAGTAGATTTGATCACTTTGAAGGGAGGTGACTGGTACATACAGAGGCCCTCTGATGTCAATGTCAGCCACCGGACTAATGGTCTCCAACATGTGGTTCTCCAGCTGTTGCTAACTACAGGGCTGTCGTCCACACCATGGTCCGACCAAAAGCCACAAGTGACTTGAAGGGCGTATAGAGATCTGGATAAACATGCTATATAGGGGTTAAGTCAAGGGTATGGTAGACATAGGGCCCACCATGAAATCAATCAGGGGCCCATATATTACATTGCCTGACTTCAGACTGTCAGGACATGCTGGGGGTTGTAGTATCACAGCTAGAGATTGTAGATGCTTGTGCAATTTAACATGTTATTTTCGCCTATAACCAGGAGATGGCGCTGTTGTGTGAAGAATTCATGTATGCATGCACTGATAAATGACCGGGACCATTACTTGCTCATATGTGTAACTGTGTTATAGAAACTATGGGGGAGATTTCTCAAAGGATTTAGACTTGTTTTTCCTGTCTAACTTTTGCTTTAGAGGATTTTTAGAACATGATCCATTCTAGTCTATTTCAGAAGGAAATGCATTGGAAAATGCATTGGTGCCGAATTTATCAAAAGCGACTTTTCAGCGACAAGTCGCATCGCCTGAAAGTATGCCGAAATGTCAGACCATCTCGAAGTCCGTGCACAGAATTTATCTAGAGCCTTGCGCCTTTTGATAAATTAGGCGGACAATAGACCAGCCTAACCCTCTGTAGTTTGGTCTATATTGATGCGGGACAGAGACAGCTTTGATAAATATCCCCTTATATCGTCTATAATTCTATTATTGATTCTGCGTATCCACAGCCATTAATATCACTTATCGGTATTGTTATCACTTTAGAGAGCAAATAAGTTCTAGTGAGGACATCTCCCTCTGTCTATATCAGCGTTCTCTAACCTGTGGCTCTCTATTTGTTGCAGAACTACAACTCCTATCATGCCCTGACAACCATCGCCTGCTATTTAAGCCTAATGGGACAATTTTTTTTCCCCGTATAGAAGGCACAGTAATCCCAGTGACACAAGAGCACAGACCCGAAAAACATCAGTCTCCTTGTTTGGGCTAAAAACAATGGGATGCGTCTACCCACCCCTTATTATCTCCCACCTCTCTATCCCATGATATGTATCTTGCTGGTTATGTAACATTTACATTTAAAGTGAAAAACTCCAGTGAAAAACTTTTTTTTTTTTAATCAACTGGTGCCAGAAAGTTAAACAGATTTGTAAATTACTTCTATTAAATAATCTTAATCCTTCCACTACTTATCCGCTGCTTTATACTCCAGAGGAAGTTCTTTTCTTTTTAAATTCTTTTTCTGTCTGACCACAGTGCTCTCTGCTGACACCTCTGTCCATGTCAGGAACTGTCCAGAACAAGATAGGTTTGCTATGGGGATTTGCTCCTGCCCTTGACAGTTCCTGAGACAGACAGAGGTGTCAGCAGAGAGCATTGTGGTCAGACAGAAAAGAAATGTAAAAAGAAAAGAACTTCCTCTGGAGCATACAGCAGCTGATAAGTACTGGGGGGGGGGATAGGATTTTTTTTTTATAGAAGTAATCTACAAATCTGTTATTCACCAACTTTACCCATCTCGAACATTGTACCTCTGATTTGAATCAGTATGTTTTATGCTTCTTTGTTATTTGTTACCTTTTCAAAATTCAATATATATATTTTTATTTTTATTTTTTTCTAACAGTGGGATGCATATCTATGCATAGACTTATTTCTTCAGGTGTATTATAGGTGTATTATAGCATATAATATGCGGCAGAATATCTACAAAAATACACAGTAAAAACTTGGCCTAAGCCATAGAAATGTTGATGTGGTTTTATGCAAAATTCACCAAAAAATTACTTTCCCCGTCTGTGCTGGTGTAGAAACCTTCTTTCCTCTAAACGGAGAGGATGCCCCCTTGTTATAGATACAGTCCTGGGTATAAATAAATTATGGGAGGGGTCACTGTACGGTCCCCTGATATATTTATACATAGTTATTAGGTCGCCCCTAAGCCTTCTTTTTTCTAAACTAAATAACCCCAATTCTGATAATCTTTCTGGGCACTGTAGTCCTCCCATTCCCCGTATTACCCTGGTTGCCCGTCTTTGAACCCTCTCCAGCTCCACTATATCTTTCTTGTACACTGGTGCCCAGTACTGTACACAGTATTCTATGTGTGGTCTGACTAGTGATTTGTACAGTGGTAGAATTATTTCCTTGTTGTGGCCATCTATGCCCCTATTGATGCACCCCATGATTTTATTTGCCTTGGCAGCAGCTGCCCGACACTGGTCACTACAGCTAAATTTACTGTTAACTAAGACTCCCAAGTCCTTTTCCATGTCAGTCATCCCAAGTGTTCTCCCATTTAATACATAATCCCAGCCCGGATTTTTCCTCCCCATGTACATAACCTTACATTTATCAGTGTTGAACCTCATCTGCCACTTCCCAGCCCAAGCCTCCAACCTATCCAGCTTGAAGAAGCGCCATTGCCGGCGTGAAACAGTCTGTCCTGGTGTACGCTCCCCGTCTCCCTCCTTCCACCCGCTTGTTACCTGGTATGCTGAATTAAAGCTACGTTGCCCTTGGTGAGTGCAGTCTCTTCATTCTGTGTTATATATATTCTGCTCCGTACGGACTTTGCACCACCGCTGTCTGCACACCTACAGGGATCACACGTGCACTCCACTACAGCTTTGTAATACTGACGCTGTAGCCCTAATCTTGCTGTTGCCGAGCCGCCTTTTCTCTTGTGCTGCATCTGTCGTCTATTGTGTTTACCGCTTTACAGAGTTTAGTATCATCTGCAAAGATAGCTACTTTACTATTCAACCCCTCTACAAGGACATTAATAAATATATTAAATAGACCAGGACCCAAGACTGACCCCTGTGGTACCCCACTAGTAACAGTCACCCAATCAGAATAAGTACCATTAATAACCACCCTCTGATTCCTATCACTGAGCCAGTTACTTACCCACTTACACACATTCTCCCGCAGCCAAATCCCTCTCATTTTATGCACCAACCGTTTATGTGGCACCGTATCAAATGCTTTGGAAAAATCCAGACATACGACATCCAGCGATTGCCCCTGGTCCAGTCTGGAGCTCACCTCCTCATAAAAGCTGATCAGATTAGTTTGACAGGACCAATCCATCATAAAGCCATGCCAATATGGAGTCATACATTTATTTTTATCAAGATACTCCAAAATAGCATCTCTTAGAAAACCCTCAAACAATTTACATACAACAGAGGTTAAACTAACAGGTCTATAATTCCCGGGTCACCTTTTGTCCCCTTTTTAAATATTGGCACCACATTTGCCATGCGCCAGTCCTGGGGAACAGTCCCTGTCACTATAGAGTCCCTGAATATTAAAAATAGAGGTCTGTCTATTACATTACTTAATTCCTTTAGAACACGGGGGTGAATGACATCTGGACCTGGTGATTTGTCTATTTTGATTTTTGTAGGCGGCACTGTACTTCTTCCTGGGTTAGACAGGTGACCTGTAAAGGGGAGTTTGCCTAATCTCGCATTCATATTCCAACAGCCATTGCTTTTTTGTTTTTTGTCCGTCGCCATTGAGTGAGGGCTTATTTTTTGTGATATGTGCTACCTTTTGATCTTTTTTATACCGCTATTTGTACCAAAAGTGGCGACTTTTGCGTTTTTTTGTTTTTTTTTACGGCGTTCACCATGCGGGATAATTTACATTATAGTTTTAAATAAACCAACAAACAGTGAATAGGGGGGAAGAAATAGGGGGGTGACATATAAACCCCCATACCCTATCTCTTAATTACTGTAGTGACCCCCAGAGTGTAGCAGCATGTATTAACCCCTGTAACTAGATGGCAGTATATACATAAGTCACACTATAAAGTGGACTAAGGGGAGTGTGCAAACTAAATGCATAAAGTGCTGGAGTAAACATCAAGAAATTACCCCCCCCCCCCCCCCATGTAATTTATTTAACTCCAGCACTTTATGCATTTAGTTTGCACACTCCCCTTAGTCCACCTTATAGTGTGACTTATGTATATACTGCCATCTAGTTACAGGGGTTAGTGCAATATCAACTATAGCTACCTTCCCTAGTGCAATATTGTCATCATACTCTTGCCATAGCTTTATTTCATGTGACAGCGCAGGTTCCGGGGCAGTGTTTTTTGTTTCCCATGTGTTGTTATTTTCCTCCTTTGCATATTATGTGCCTGTTTTTATGAGTTTTTGATCTAATAAAGTTCAGAATTATTTTGACATGACTCCATTTTTCTTTCTGGGTGTATATTATAGTTTTATAATGGCAATACCTATTATGTATATGCATCGTGTTTTTGATCTTTTTTTGATGATAATACAGGGCTTTTATTGGGAAAGGGGAATTTTTTTTTACACTTCATACTTTTATTGAATAACTTTTTATTTTATTTTTTACACTTTTGACAGGTTATACTATGCTGAAATACATTTGTACTGCAGGGCAGTTTGACCCTATCAGCTGCGTACAGTACAGCCTGTGCAATCCAGCCTGTGGCTGGATCTCACAGGCTTCCGTAGCAGGCATACAGGAGGTCATGATCTGACCTCCTGCTGCCATAATACAATACAGGGATATAGGTGCACTACTGTGGTAGATGTATACAATGACATTGGCTATCCCTCAACACTGATGTTAAAATTGAGACATTCGCCAGTATATCCTTATATTCAGGACATACCAGAGCCCGCACACCAACGCCAAGGTTTCTCAAGTGGCACGGGACCTAACGCTAATCCTACCTGTGCGTGATAAGCAAAAACCAGGGGCCAGTGGGAAATTACAGCAGCACTAGGCCGACATGCAGCCTGCTCCCAGTTCCCTCCAGCGTGACTGAGTACACATACAATGGAAGGGGGGAGAGAGGCTACAAGCCCCACCTAAGTTGGCTAATATAGGTGCATGGCCTCACAGGTGCCACCCTAATGCTGCCTGGAAAATGTTCAAGGCGCATTAACATATGGAGTTTACACACCTCCACGTATAAATTTACAAACAACAACAACAAATGTGGTCTCAAATGGCTGGAGGTGCTCAACCCCAAATGCAGTTGTGCATTTATACTGGGGGAGCAGATCCTGCCCTTGTAGTCCGTTGCTAGGGGCGATGCCCAGCATAAAAATGCATACAATGGAGGATGCCTGCAGCGGACTACAAGTGCCACAATAGAATCCTACACCAGATAAACGGTGTGGATGTGTAACAATTAGCAACCAACAGCGACCCGCGATAGTTGGCCCACGGCAGTGCAGGAGATTGCTAGGACGTATGTATACGTCCCAGAGCACGAACATTTCGGGTACTGGGACATATACATACGTACTAAAGCAAGGGAGGGGTTAAATCAAATGGTGCCAGATCGTTAAACAGATTTGTAAATTACTTCTATTTAAACATCTTAACCCTTCCAGTACTTATCAGCTGCTGTATAATCCACAGGAAGTTCTTTTCTTTTTAAATTTCTTTCCAATCTGACCACAGTGCTCTTTGCTGGATTATCGGTTTGGCGGATATTATCGACTGATATTCCCAATTTTGGACATTATCGGTATCGGCAATTACCTTGCCGACAATCCGATAATGCCCCGCCCCCGCCCTCCCACCGCACCTTCCCACTGCACCGCCCCGCACCGATCCCCACCGCCCCGGCCAGAGACCGCCGCTGCCCCATTGCCTCCCCCATGCCCGGTTTTATAATTACCTGTTCCCGGGGCCCGGGGTCCACGCTACTTCTGGCTCCTGCGATGTACTGCGCGCTGCGCAATGACGAGTGACATGCTCAACGCGAAGTCACTGTCAGTGCGCACAGTGACAGCTCAGGACACCGCCGGAGCCAGAGGTAGCGCGGACCTCGGGAACAGGTAATTTATAAAACCGGGGATGGGGGGAGGCAATGGGGCATCGCGGTGGTTGGACCGGCAGGGGGAGAGAAGTGGGCGGTGGCGGTCTCTGGCCAGAGGATAGGAGGGGGGGTTTGGACTCAGAAGGACCCCAGGACAGGCAGGGGGAGAGAAGCGGGCGGTGGCGGCGCTCTCTGGCCCTGCAAAAGCCGCTGAAGTTCGTTGATTTAAACCGCCCGCTTTAAATCAATGATCTGCAGCCACTTCTTCGGAGCCAGGAAGGGGGGGGTAGAGAAATAGCCGATAACTTATACCGGAATATCGGTATAAGTTATCGGCTATCGGCCTGAAAGGCCACAGATTATCGGTATCAGCCCTATGTTGATCCCTACTGCTGACACCTCTATCCATTTCAGGAACTGTCCAGACCAGGAGCAAATCGTCATAGCAAACCTATCCTGCTCTGGACAGTTCCTGAGACAGACATAGGTGTCAGCAGAGAAAACTGTGGTCAGACAGAAAATACATTTTAAAAGAAAAGCACTTCATCTGGAGCATACTGCAGCTGACAAGTACTGGAAGGATTAAGATTTTTAAATAAAAGTAATTTACAAATCTGTTTAACTTTCTGGCATCAGTTGATTAAAAAAAAATTTCCCTGGAGTTTGCCTTTAAAACAGTGTATTCTTCTACCAGGCATCTCATGGCGCATCAAGACCTGAGCGTAATGCAAAGTAGTATAAGCAATGGAGAATGTACACGCCAGCACCCACCCAATAAGATTAGAACTTATAACTTTAAATGGCTCCATTAAAATGTACATGCCCAAGTGCTGTGTTGATTGAAATGACACAGATTTGTAAATTATTTCTATTTAAAAATCATAATGCTTCCAGTACTTATCAGCTGCTTTATGCTATGGAATAAGTTGTGTAGTTCTTTCCAGTCTGACCACAGTGCTCTCTGCTACCACCTCTGTCCGTGTCAGGAACTGTTCAAAGCAGGAGAGGTGTCACGATGCCGGCTGGCAGGTAGTGGACCCTCTGTGCCAGAGAGGGATTGGCGTGGACCGTGCTAGTGGACCGGTTCTAAGCCACTACTGGTTTTCACCAGAGCCCGCCGCAAAGCGGGATGGTCTTGCTGCGGCGGTAGTGACCAGGTCGTATCCACTAGCAACGGCTCACCTCTCTGGCTGCTGAAGATAGGCGCGGTACAAGGGAGTAGGCAGAAGCAAGGTCGGACGTAGCAGAAGGTCGGGGCAGGCAGCAAGGATCGTAGTCAGGGGCAACGGCAGAAGGTCTGGAAACACTGGCAAGGGACACACAAGGAACGCTTTCACTGGCACTAAGGCAACAAGATCCGGCAAGGGAGTGCAAGGGAAGTGAGGTAATATAGGGAGTGCACAGGTGATAACTCTAATTGGAACCACTGCGCCAATCAGCGGCGCAGTGGCCCTTTAAATCGCAGAGACCCGGCGCGCGCGCGCCCTAGGGAGCGGGGCCGCGCGCGCCGGGACAGAACAGACGGGGAGCGAGTCAGGTAGGAGAGCCGGGGTGCGCATCGCGAGCGGGCGCTACCCGCATCGCGAATCGCATCCCGGCTAGCAGCAGGATCGCAGCGCCCCGGGTCAGAGGACGTGACCGGGGCGCTGCAGCGGAGGAGGTGAAGCGAGCGCTCCGGGGAGGAGCGGGAACCCGGAGCGCTCGGCGTAACAGTACCCCCCCCCTTGGGTCTCCCCCTCTTCTTGGAGCCTGAGAACCTGAGGAGCAGACTTTTGTCAAGGATGTTGTCCTCAGGTTCCCAGGATCTCTCTTCAGGACCACAACCCTCCCAGTCTACTAAAAAAAAATTTTTTCCTCTGACCTTTTTGGCAGCCAAAATCTCCTTGACCGAGAAGACGTCCGAGGAGCCGGAAACAGGAGTGGGAGGAACAGATTTGGGAGAAAAACGGTTGAGGATGAGTGGTTTGAGAAGAGAGACGTGAAAGGCATTAGGGATACGAAGAGAAGGAGGAAGAAGAAGTTTATAAGAGACAGGATTAATTTGACACAGAATTTTGAAAGGACCAAGATAGCGTGGTCCCAACTTGTAGCTAGGGACACGGAAGCGGACATATTTAGCGGAGAGCCATACCTTGTCTCCAGGGGAAAAAACGGGGGGAGCTCTTCTTTTCTTATCCGCGAACCTCTTCATGCGTGAAGAAGCCTGTAAGAGAGAATTTTGGGTCTCTCTCCATATAATGGAAAGGTCACGAGAAATTTCATCCACAGCGGGCAGACCAGAGGGCAAGGGGGTAGGGAGGGGGGGAAGAGGGTGACGGCCGTACACCACGAAAAATGGGGATTTGGAGGAAGATTCAGAGACCCTGAAGTTATACGAGAATTCGGCCCATGGAAGGAGATCTGCCCAGTCATCCTGGCGGGAGGAAACAAAATGTCGCAAATAATCACCCAGGATCTGGTTAATTCTTTCTACTTGTCCATTGGACTGGGGATGATATGCAGAGGAAAAATTTAATTTAATCTTGAGTTGTTTACAGAGAGCTCTCCAGAATTTAGACACGAATTGGACCCCTCTATCCGAGACAATCTGCGTAGGCAACCCGTGAAGACGAAAAATGTGTACAAAAAATTGTTTAGCCAACTGAGGCGCAGAAGGAAGACCAGGAAGAGGAATGAAATGTGCCATTTTGGAGAATCGATCAACGACCACCCAAATAACGGTGTTGCCACGGGAAGGGGGTAAATCAGTAATAAAATCCATACCAATCAGAGACCAAGGCTGTTCGGGGACAGGCAGAGGATGAAGAAAACCAGCGGGCTTCTGGCGAGGAGTCTTATCCCGGGCACAGATAGTGCAGGCTCGCACAAAGTCCCCAACATCCGTCTCCAGAGTTGGCCACCAATAGAAGCGGGAGATGAGTTGCACAGATTTCTTGATGCCCGCATGACCTGCGAGATGGGAGGAGTGACCCCATTTGAGGATTCCGAGGCGTTGGCGTGGAGAAACAAAGGTCTTTCCTGGAGGAGTCTGTCTGATGGAGGCAGGAGAAGTGGAGATCAGGCAGTCAGGTGGAATGATGTGTTGCGGAGGGAGATCAACTTCTGAGGCATCCGAGGAACGAGAGAGAGCATCGGCTCTAATGTTCTTATCGGCAGGACGAAAGTGAATCTCAAAATTAAATCGGGCAAAGAACAGAGACCACCGGGCCTGACGAGGATTCAGCCGTTGGGCCGACTGGAGGTAGGAGAGGTTCTTGTGGTCGGTGTAGATAATAACAGGAAATCTTGATCCCTCCAGCAGATGCCTCCATTCCTCAAGTGCTAATTTAATGGCTAGAAGTTCTCGATCCCCGATGGAGTAGTTCCTCTCCGCTGGAGAGAAGGTCCTAGAGAAAAAACCACAAGTGACAGCATGCCCGGAAGGATTTTTTTGTAGAAGAACAGCTCCAGCTCCTACTGAGGAGGCATCAACCTCCAATAGGAAGGGTTTGGAAGGGTCAGGTCTGGAGAGCACGGGAGCCGAAGAAAAGGCAGACTTGAGTTGTTTAAAGGAGTCTTCTGCTTGAGGAGGCCAGGACTTGGGATCAGCATTTTTCTTGGTTAAAGCCACGATAGGAGCCACAATGGTAGAAAAATGTGGAATAAATTGCCTGTAATAATTGGCGAACCCCAAAAAGCGTTGGATAGCACGGAGTCCGGAGGGGCGTGGCCAATTTAAGACGGCAGAGAGTTTGTCTGGATCCATCTGTAGTCCCTGGCCAGAGACCAAATATCCTAGAAAAGGAAGAGATTGGCATTCAAACAGACATTTCTCAATTTTGGCATAGAGTTGGTTGTCACGAAGTCTCTGAAGAACCATACGGACATGCCGGCGGTGTTCCTCTAGATTGGCAGAAAAAATTAGGATATCGTCCAGATATACCACAACACAGGAGTATAATAGATCACGAAAAATTTCATTGACAAAGTCTTGGAAGACGGCAGGGGCATTGCACAGTCCAAAGGGCATGACCAGATACTCAAAGTGTCCATCTCTGGTGTTAAATGCCGTTTTCCACTCGTCCCCCTCTCTGATGCGGATGAGGTTATAGGCGCCTCTTAAGTCCAATTTAGTGAAGATGTGGGCACCTTGGAGGCGATCAAAGAGTTCAGAGATGAGGGGTAAGGGGTAGCGGTTCTTAACCGTGATTTTATTAAGACCGCGGTAGTCAATGCAAGGACGTAGGGAGCCATCTTTTTTGGAGACAAAGAAAAATCCGGCTCCGGCAGGAGAGGAGGATTTACGGATAAAGCCCCTTTTTAGATTCTCCTGGACGTATTCGGACATGGCAAGAGTCTCTGGGGCAGAGAGAGGATAAATTCTGCCCCGGGGTGGAGTAGTACCCGGGAGGAGGTCGATAGGGCAATCATAAGGCCTGTGAGGAGGTAGAGTCTCAGCTTGTTTTTTGCAGAAAACATCCGCGAAGTCCATATAGGCCTTGGGGAGACCGGTTACTGGAGGAACCACAGAGTTACGGCAAGGGTTACTGGGAACCGGTTTTAGACAGTTCTTGGAACAAGAGGACCCCCAACTCTTGATCTCCCCAGTGGACCAATCCAGGGTTGGGGAATGAAGTTGAAGCCAGGGAAGTCCAAGGAGAATCTCCGAGGTGCAATTGGGGAGGACCAAAAGTTCAATCCTCTCATGATGAGATCCGATGCTCATAAGAAGGGGCTCCGTGCGGAAACGTATGGTACAGTCCAATCTTTCATTATTTACACAATTGATGTAGAGGGGTCTGGCGAGACTGGTCACAGGGATGTTGAACCTGTTGACGAGAGAGGCCAAAATAAAATTTCCTGCAGAACCAGAGTCCAAGAAGGCCACTGTAGAGAAGGAGAAGGCAGAAGCAGACATCCGCACAGGCACAGTAAGACGTGGAGAAGCAGAGTAGACATCAAGGACTGTCTCACCTTTGTGCGGAGTCAGCGTACGTCTTTCCAGGCGGGGAGGACGGATAGGACAATCCCTCAGGAAGTGTTCGGTACTAGCACAGTACAGGCAGAGGTTCTCCATACGGCGTCGTGTCCTCTCTTGAGGTGTCAGGCGAGACCGGTCGACCTGCATAGCCTCCACGGCGGGAGGCACAGGAACAGATTGCAGGGGACCAGAGGAGAGAGGAGCCGAGGAGACGAAACGCCTCGTGCGAACAGAGTCCATATCTTGGCGGAGTTCCTGACGCCTTTCAGAAAAACGCATGTCAATGCGAGTGGCTAGGTGAATAAGTTCATGTAGATTAGCAGGAATTTCTCGTGCGGCCAGAACATCTTTAATGTTGCTGGATAGGCCTTTTTTGAAGGTCGCGCAGAGGGCCTCATTATTCCAGGACAATTCTGAAGCAAGTGTACGGAATTGTACGGCATACTCGCCAACGGAAGAATTACCCTGGACCAGGTTCAACAGGGCAGTCTCAGCAGAAGAGGCTCGGGCAGGTTCCTCAAAGACACTTCGGATTTCCGAGAAGAAGGAGTGTACTGAGGCAGTGACGGGGTCATTGCGGTCCCAGAGCGGTGTGGCCCATGACAGGGCTTTTCCGGACAGAAGACTGACTACGAAAGCCACCTTAGACCTTTCAGTGGGAAACAGGTCCGACATCATCTCCAGATGCAGGGAACATTGGGAAAGGAAGCCACGGCAAAACTTAGAGTCCCCATCAAACTTATCCGGCAAGGATAAGCGTATCCCAGGAGCGGCCACTCGCTGCGGAGGAGGTGCAGGAGCTGGCGGAGGAGATGACTGCTGAAGCTGTGGTAGCAACTGTTGTAGCATAACGGTCAGTTGAGACAGCTGTTGGCCTTGTTGCGCAATCTGTTGTGACTGCTGGGCGACCACCGTGGTGAGGTCAGCGACAACTGGCAGAGGAACTTCAGCGGGATCCATGGCCGGATCTACTGTCACGATGCCGGCTGGCAGGTAGTGGACCCTCTGTGCCAGAGAGGGATTGGCGTGGACCGTGCTAGTGGACCGGTTCTAAGCCACTACTGGTTTTCACCAGAGCCCGCCGCAAAGCGGGATGGTCTTGCTGCGGCGGTAGTGACCAGGTCGTATCCACTAGCAACGGCTCACCTCTCTGGCTGCTGAAGATAGGCGCGGTACAAGGGAGTAGGCAGAAGCAAGGTCGGACGTAGCAGAAGGTCGGGGCAGGCAGCAAGGATCGTAGTCAGGGGCAACGGCAGAAGGTCTGGAAACACTGGCAAGGGACACACAAGGAACGCTTTCACTGGCACTAAGGCAACAAGATCCGGCAAGGGAGTGCAAGGGAAGTGAGGTAATATAGGGAGTGCACAGGTGATAACTCTAATTGGAACCACTGCGCCAATCAGCGGCGCAGTGGCCCTTTAAATCGCAGAGACCCGGCGCGCGCGCGCCCTAGGGAGCGGGGCCGCGCGCGCCGGGACAGAACAGACGGGGAGCGAGTCAGGTAGGAGAGCCGGGGTGCGCATCGCGAGCGGGCGCTACCCGCATCGCGAATCGCATCCCGGCTAGCAGCAGGATCGCAGCGCCCCGGGTCAGAGGACGTGACCGGGGCGCTGCAGCGGAGGAGGTGAAGCGAGCGCTCCGGGGAGGAGCGGGAACCCGGAGCGCTCGGCGTAACAAGAGGTTTGTTATGGGATTTTGCTTATGCTTTGGACAGTTCTTGAAATTGACCGAGATGGCAGCAGAGAGCACTGTGTTGTTAGACTGGAAAGAACTACACAACTTCCTCTGGAGCATACAGCAGCTGGTAAGTATTAAAAGGGTTAAGATTTATGAATAGAAGTAATTTACAAGTCTGTATAATTTTCTGGCACCAGTTGATTTGAAAACATTCACCTTTACAGTTGGAAGTTTTAATCTCAATGGGTGCTGCATTGTGTTTTATGCACTTTATGTGGATGTGCACCCCAGGATTATAAATACCTATCTGCATTTCTCATCATTGGATAGCAAGTCATACTGTGTATTCTTTTTGGGATCAGTGGTGCCAGTCTGTGTCTTTCTCTCAGCCTAGTGTAATACAAAGCAGGGTCTGTTGCTCAATATCACACTAACACATCTCCGTCATACACTGCCAACTACAGAGAGCCAGCTGACACATTGGCACCATGGCGAAGGTACAAAATACCTGCGGATAACACAGACAGGAAGTAATGTGGCTGCCAGCTCATGGATCCTTGAGGAAATAAGGTGGCATTCACACAGGTGGGTTAAGAGGGCAGCATACAAACTATAGCATGTTATTTCGGATGTTGTATATTCAGAGGCATAAGGAAGCATTGCATCTAGGGAAGGTTCTCTCTATACATACTGTGCTGTCAAGTAGTGTCTGTACAGCTCCATCCGCGTGCTGCCATATAGGCTCCATACACTGGCCAAGACCATAAGCCCTATCTTTCAGCATAGTTTATTGTAGTATCCATGAGTTACCGATCCCTCATCACTAACCATAATACATGATTTATTGGCTCTTTTGTAACAGATCATTAACCATAATGATATAGAACTTGCTATGTTCTTTGTACGTGTGTCACTTTAATAATTAACTTTACGTGTTAATTTCAAATGTTATGTAGTGAACAGACGCAGTTGTCATCTCTTTCAGAAGCATCTGATCAGAGAACACAACCTACAAGATGGGGATAAAGGATCCATCTTCAACCTCGGCTATAGAAAAAATGGACAATGACAGTGGGAAGATCCATTTGAAACAGGAGCTCGGCCTGATAAGTGCTGTGTCAATGATAGCCGGCACCATGATTGGCTCTGGGATCTTCATGTCTCCTCAATGGGTCCTGTATTACATGGGGAGTCCTGGGGCTAGTCTCCTAATATGGGCAGCTTGTGGCCTCCTGGCTATGCTAGGAGCTCTATCCTATGCTGAACTTGGAACTGTCATCAAGGAATCTGGAGGAGAATACATATATATTTTAAGGAATGTTGGCCCCTTACCTGCCTTCCTTCTGGTCTACAGCTCGGTCATTGTGGTGAGGCCGGCTAGCATAGCTGTGGTCTCCCTAAGTTTTGCAGAATACGTCGTGGCTGCTTTCTTCTCAGACTGTTCTTCTCCACAAGTCGTCCTCAAGTGCACAGCAGTGACCTGTGTCCTGGTCCTGGGAATTATCAATTGCCTAAATGTCAGACTTGCCATGTCCATCATGAACTTCTTCACAGCGGCTAAGCTGATAGTCCTGGTTGTAATAATTGTGGGTGGTGTAGTCCTTTTAGTCAAAGGAAACACTCAGGTTTTACAGAACGCCTTTGAAAACACAGCCGTGGGTTTTGGTCCTGTTGGGGTGGCTTTTTATCAAGGACTCTGGTCCTACGATGGATGGAATAATCTGAATTATATGACAGAGGAACTGAAGAACCCTGAGGTTAGTAATGTATCCTTAAAGGAGTTGTCCCATCTAGTCAACCTCTTGTCTAAATATGAATCCACTGGCTAGTTATCACCAAGGGAAGCCACAGGAATTATACATTGCTTCGGCTGCAGCCACTGCTGGAGAAAAGTGATATTGCACGGTATCTATTCAGTTGAATGGGCCACCATGTCATATATAGTCATGCTGGGTTCTCTCATGAGACCCTGTACGGCCTCTCTGTTCTCTGGCTAAGAGTAGGTGATGGAGTGGATGTAAGGTTTGAGAAAGAGAAGCTGTGAAAAGTTCAGTGCTAGACCCCCCTCACAAAAAACAAGCCCCATAGTAGTGTCAGAGTCTGCCCCTATGGTAGGCATATTACTGACTGTATGTAGGTGTAAATATAGTATAAATAATCTCATTGTGGAGAGTAGCAGGGTTGTCAATATTAGGCTCACATCTGTGTTGGAGGCTCTATCGCAGATTCCATTTAAATAATGCTGCATGTAGTATTTCTAGTCCTATTAGAATCCAGCAAAATGACAGGCACCAGGCAAAAACGCAAAATACCCCATTTAAGGATTATCTAGTGTTTTCTAAAAAAAAATTATATGGTACTAGGGTGTGAGAATAATAGAAAAAAAATCTTAAACCCGCTGATTCTATTTGCCTCTGTCCGATCTCCGATCTTCTCTCTTCTTCCTGTTTCCAAGATGAGCGATTGTTGCAGGACCTGCCTGCTCAGCCAATCACTGGTCGAGAAAGGTGACGGCTACAGGCAGTGATTGGCTGAGCCAGCAGGTCCTGCTCCGAACACTCATCTCGGAAACAGAAAGAAGACAGAAGTTTAAGGGACTGGACAAAACAGTTTATATTTTTGGCTAAAAATGTAAATTGACTAAAACGAGGACCAAATACTGACTAAAAACAGCCTATTACCATCATCTTTTGAATTTTATCTTATTAATTGTTTAAAGGGAAGCAGGTGATCTGTGAGCTCTTAAAAGGAAAATGTTTCTCGGACCTCTAAAAAAAAGAGAGAATATGAAGAAAGAATATGAAATAAAAAGTATAATGTTTTTGGAAAAATGTTTTTCAATTCTAAAAAAAAATGCTGAAGGGAAAGGGTTTGGAAAGGGAAAAATGATACCCTTCTGTCACTCCTGGTCCAGCACGACCACTGTTTGGGAGCCCCGGTGATGCATTCTACGGTGGACCGGTGACATCCAAGAGGAAGTGCATTGCCACATGGCCACCGAGAACAGTAATTGGCATGGAGAGTAAAGATTGTTGTTTTGTTTTTTTAATTTTTTTTTTTTCGTTCCTCTTCCTTATCGCGGCCCCCTGGCATTTTTATGCAATTGAAATAGCCCCTAAATTTGAGTTACACTTTAATGTAGTATACAACCCCCTTAACACGGCCTCTGTAAAGTCAAACTCTGTAACTTGGTATCATGACTAGTTTCATGTATGTTCTAGGTGAACCTTCCTCGAGCTGTGATGATTGCAATCCCTCTTGTCACGTGTATTTACCTTCTGGCTAATATCAGCTATTTTGCAGCGATGACTCCACAGGAACTACTTACATCAGATGCTGTCGCCATCAGTTGGGGGTCAGTCTTTACATCTCTGAATTTTTATAATATTAGCAGTCAATTTCTAGATTATTATTTGCAATATTTGCCAACCTGAGCACCTCCAGCTATTGCAAAACTACAAATACCATAACAACCTTTGCATGCTGGAGGTTATAGTCTTGCAACAGCTGGTTAGCCACAGGTTAAAGGAGTACTCCCGTGGAAAACTTTTTTTTTTTAAATCAACTGGTGCCAGAAAGTTAAACAGATTTCTAAATGACTTCTATTACAAAAACTTAATCCTTCCAATACAATTTATGGGCTGTATACTACAGAGGAAATGCTTTTCTTTTTGGATTTCTCTGATGTCATGACCACAGTGCTCTCTGCTGACCTCTGCTGTCCATTTTAGAAACTGTCCAGAGCAGCATATGTTTGCTATGGGGATTTTCTCCTGCTCTGGACAGTTCCAAAAAATGGACAGCAGAGGTCAGCAGAGAGCACTGCGGTCATGACATCAGAGAAATCCAAAAAGTAAAGCATTTCTTCTCTAGTATACAGCCCATAAAAAGTACTGGAAGGATTAAGATTGTTTAATAGAAGTCATTTACAAATCTGTTTAACTTTCTGGCACCAGTTCATTAAAAAAAAAAAAAAAAAAGTTTTCCACGGGAGTACCCCTTTAAGGCTCATCCTCACAGATCTATATTTTTTTGTTTCTGACCTTTTCCATCTTAAGACTATATAAAAGCACAAAGGTGCCTGAATATATAGTGTATATATATATATATATATATATATATATATCCAAGAACCCAGAGGTGATGTTTGACCTAGTTTGATATAAAAAACCTTCATCCTTTTCAAAGTAAAGGTCTGCAGCAGCTGGTACATTGCTGCGGGTGCGGAAGAACCTCTATAGGGTGCACGGTGCCGGTCTACAATATCACCCTCTAAATGATATTTTTTAATTAGTACCATTAGCCGCATTCTGGTGACATTTTTTTTTTTTAAATAATGGACACTGGGTGCTTTAAAAGTTAAGAACAAACCACCTGTGTTCTCCTACAGACTTACTATACAGACTTTTTTTACTACTATTTCTATTCAGTAAACGTTGCAGGCAATTTTGAGAATTTGTATGAAATTTTAGTACAATTCAGCATTTTTATATCTTTTTTTTAATAATATTATCCTATGATATCTATTTTTATGTACTTACTGCCTACTACCAGCAAGGGCCCTGCTGGGGGAAGCATTGTTTTATGTTGACAATAATATTCTTCTAATTTATAAAATTTTTCAATAAAACATCTCTTATATATCAGTCGCAATTTGCCATATATCTAGATCTTGAGCACTAGTTACATTAGATTTTTCTATTTAAGAACAAAACATACTTGCCCGTTCCGTTCTGAAGGGGCCGGGTTCTCACTGCTCCCTGCTTCCTGTGACCTGTCCACCCTGTGGTATGCCGGCAGAGTTTAGGGTGGGTCACGACTGCGAGTGAGTGTGCGTTACCTGCAGGGTCGACACGTCAGAGGATGTGGGGAGCAGTAATGAGCAGTAGGGATCTGTCTGTCAGCGTGGCAACTGCAGGGGATCAGGGCAGATGAATGTGCTTTATGTTTTATTTTTAAACTACCCAGAATTCACTATAAAAAAAAAAAACACTAAAGTGATCCTCAGCTGATTTCTGCTGGCCTATCTGAGAGCAAGATATGGTAGAAGAAGGTTGGCCCAGCCTTTACAAGCTTGAAAAAGGCTCTAGTGTTGAGCTGAAACGTTGCTGTTGGTAACATGTGGTGAATAAACTCACAGTTTTTTTAAAATATATTTTTGGAGTGCTGCGCCATTTTTTTGTTGGATATCTTAAGGGGTCTCCAGACCTAGGACGCTTGGCACCCACATGCATTATTTTGGGAGTGCTGCAACTATTCCGGTATTTATACTTATCCGGGCCTCACTTTCTGGCGCCGTTATTACGTCATTACGCACGCCGCGCCGGCGCAGCAGCATAATAACGTCACTAGGAAGCGAGGCCCGGACCCTGGGGAAGATGCAGAAGAAGCCGGAGGATCCCAAAGAAGACACCGGAGCAGCGGGACAGCATCGGGAGCCCCTGGGACAGCATCGGGAGCGGTGAGGACCTGGTCCGGGGCAGCGGGGACAGGTGAGTACAGCTTCCTATACTTTACATTGCACGGATCACTCAACATACGATGGATTCGTCAAACGATGGGTCGTTTGGAACGAATTACCATCGTATTTTGAGGGACCACTGTGTGTATATATATATATATATATATATATATATATATATATATATCTGATTTGGAGCAGGATTTCTCAATGAAAAGTAGAATAAATCCTGACAGGACTCTTAGGAGAGACAGTGAGAGTCCTGCTAACCCCACCTAATGATTGACAGCTTCCTCTGTACACACACTGATACAAGATATGGTAGAGCTGTCAATCAGCCTTTGTAGACAAGATTAGCAGGACTCTCACTGTGCAGAACATTCTGGTCAGGATCTGACTCACTAACTAGAGAAAAGGTTCCCCCTCTAATCCTGGGCTAAGGCATGGAGATAGGACAACTCCTGGACATGTGACCAGATACTGCTTTTTATATATTTTCTGCAAATGCAATTCAGGCTCAGTTTAGCAAAATTTTAACCCACTGCATGAAATGCATGTCAGTGTATGCATGTTTAACCAGAGAAATACGAGAATATCCATATACAATGTAGAACAGTTATATAGACCTTGAGCACTTTTGGTACATGATTTACTTAAACATTATGACACTACAGCCTCCTGAATTAAAGGGGAATTCCAGGAGATTCTGCATTCTTGTGCACTAGGGATTACTGTGGTCTCAAGCCTTTCCCAGCTTGCTTTGCAAGTTGAGACAACGCGTAGCAAGTCAGCTGATAACAGGGAGCTTGGCGGCTTGTTGTCTATCCGGACAAATTAGCACCCTGATGACATGTGCGGCCCATCTGTACGTCCTGCCGCTCCAGTGTTGATCATGTCCCCCACTGTCACATGATCTTATGTTAGCAGGGACGTGTTTAACACAGGCACAGCGAGCTGTAGAGATTGGCCGCACACATCATCAGAAGGCTGGGTTGTTAAGGAATATGAAAAGCAGCCAAGCCCCTTGTGATCAGCTGACTTGCGACATATTGTTTCGAGCCTCACTGCAAGCTGGGAAAGTGCAAAAGAATGTGGATGCTCCGAGGGCATGAAAATACAAAAAAGCCATGATCAACCCCAGACCGATAATACAAGTTAATTGAAACTATACGTAACTTGGCATCAGGGGCACATAGCTTGAAAGTTCATAAATCCTGGAATACCCCTTTAAGTTTGTTGTTACAGCTGTGCTGGGCCACCACATTTATCATACTGTATTTACCAATTAACCCTTTCCTGTAGATTGAAGGTGCTGGGGACGTGGACATGGATTATCAGTTTGGGTGTTGCACTTTCTACTTTTGGCTCTGCGAATGGAACTCTCTTCAGTGGAGGACGAGTGTGCTATAAGGCTGCCATGGAAGGACATCTGGTAATAAACAACCCATACTTACCCCTTTCTGTGCTTGTTTCATCAAAAACATAAATTGCTTACTAGGAATGAACCTAATATTATCTATTCTTGTGATATCTGCCCCCATGTTGCTTGGTTTTATGTTTACAACCTTCCATGTACACCAGACAAAACTCACCATTGATTCTAGATACAGACTACTGATGTAATTGCTGCCCACCCACTCCTACTCTGGTCTGCTGTGCTAGTTGTTGGAAAGTTTTTAGATTTCTTCAACTGCTCCCTATCAAGTTTGGGTGCACTGTACTTACTGTTGGGGGGATCAGCTATACAAAGAGATATCTCCATGTCTATATAGATAATTAACAATTTTAATATTTTTTATAGACATGAATGGAGGGGGTGTGACGTAATGTCCAGAGGGGGCGTGGCGTGACGCCACATCTCCAGTCCAAGAAACACAAAGGTTTTTGAGACTAGAGAAGCAGAACCACATAGAATGCAGGTGCTGCATGGAGATCGTGGTGGGTCCCAGCAGCTGCACGGAGATCGTGGTGGTCCCAAGTCTTTTGGATAGGGGATAAGATGTCTTTGGCCGGAATACACCTTTAAGGGAGCGAACATAGTGTACTGGCAACTATGTTTGTTTGTATTTTTTTTTTTTTTCTTTTTAAGGACTAAAAAAATATTGTCTACTTGGTGTTAACTCCCACAAAAAAAAAGATATGTCCATAAAACAGTACAAGTCATGTATGAGAGTGTTTGGCACACATTTGCAATAGTAAATCTGGCCTGCAGGGACTAGTAGACTGTTCAATCAATTACTCAATAAGCTTGCCATGCGTACGCTATAGTATATGTTAGGATAACTTTTTCCTGGGTTTTTCTGAATCTGCCCTAATATGCTCAACCTATAGCCGAACTATTCCACAGACAGATGTATTGGGCATTATGAGTGAAATTCCCTGCAAGAAATGCTGTCCTCAAATTACAAACATTGAACTTTTTTTTCCTGAAAATTACCTTAATTTAATTATGTTTTTTAAAGCTTTTTTTTATTTCATAGCCAGACGCTCTCTCCATGATCCACGTGAAGCGCTTAACACCATCTCCTGCCCTCATTTTCACATGTATCATGTCAATAATAATGATCATTCCGGGAGACTTCAGTAGTATTGTCAATTTCTTCAGGTTGGTGCATGTTCTTGTAATATATAAAGATGTAGCATATTGGAGCTGTCAGTATTCTATTGTGTCTGTAAATTGACATTGGATATTACCGTTCCCGACACAGTCACAAAAGTCACACTGTGAAAAGGAACAAACCCCAGTCATCTATGGAGAGTCAAAGTATTTTATAAACAGATATTTTAAGTATCTTACAGGTCCTTCTTCACGAAAATCTGACACCCTGTTTACTCCAATATACTGGGTTATGGTGTGTGTGAGTGAACAGCTTTACAGCTTACTTAAATCCATTCAGTATATGCAAAGTTCTGGCACTGTGTAAACTTCAGCTGCATAGCGCTCCAACATGCATTGGAGGAGGGGAGCAGGCTCACCCAGCTCCAATGCCTCCTCCATATTTTCATTATATGCTAATGAATGCCATGGGTGATCGCTCTGCTCTCTATGCGCTTACCTGCCCCATTCATAACATAATAATGATGGGGAACAGGGCTGACAGAGAATATGGAGGAGGCAGGGGAGCTGGGTGAGTCGGTTCCCTGTCTCCAATGCATGCTGGAGCGATATGCAGCTGAAGCTTACAGAGCCAGAACTCTGCATATATTGAACTAATTTAAGTAAGGGACCCCTCTTTATAACCCAGTGTATTGGGCTTACATTCAGAGTTTGCATCTCATCCCCTCAGCAGTAATCACATTCAGGGATCACTTTTTAACCCCCATCAGTAATAATATGCAAGACTAACATCTCATCCTCCTCAACAGTAATCTGATTCAGGGTTCACATCTCATCCCCCACAAGTAATCAGTTTTATGCCCAATATTTCCACAGTAATAATCAACTTCAGACATCTCACATCCCCCCAGCAGTAATCGCTTACAGGCATTTCATAACCCCTCAGCAGTAATACCTTTTAGGCATTGCATATACACCCCAGCAGTAAACAGAGTTCCCCCCCTAAGCCGTAACCGTCTCATATAGTTGTATATGTTCAGTTCAAACTTGTCATCCTATCAAGGCTGATTTCACAGGCTTCATTCTGGAGAACCTTCTAGCAGACATGCCTTGCACATTGGTTTCTAATTATGTGTCATGTGACTATGTGACTAAACACGATAAAGTATCATCTCCTACAATAGAGTATATGTCCCTACCATGTAAAGTCACAGATATACTGTTTTATAACTCCTGCTATGTATTGCTTGCTGTCAGTTTCACAGCCTGGCTGTTCTACGGAACTACAATTGCTGGCCTCATATATATGAAGATTAAGAAACCTGATATTCCGAGACCATATAAGGCAAGTAAAACAAAACATTTTTTATTTTTCAAGTACTGGATACATCAGATTCTAGCTGTCCAATATATGTCCCAGCATCCTTCCTGAGCTATCCCAGTGTGCAGCCAGCCCTAAAGAGAAAAGTAGACAAGGGAGAACAGTGTGCTTCACTGAGTCAGGTAATATATCCTTGGTAGAGAAAAAAAAGTTGCTTCCAGCTCCCAAACAATGAAGTTAAATATAGTATTGAAACATGTCTATTCGATATGCATTAAAATGTAAAAAAAAAAAAAAAAAAAAAGATAAATGAGTGTATTAAAAAAGAGAAACTCTAACGCATTTTGATCTATGAAGCTCTTAGTCATGGCTATTTGCATGGAACTGATATTTTATATGGCTGTCCTGCTCTCTACATATGAAGTCTGTATGTCAGAGGTTAGCTAAAATTATTAATAAATCAATTGTTTTTGCTAAAATCAATCGTTTTGATCAACTTTAGACTAATGTTTATAGTTACCAACACTTTCAATGTCTCCACTACCAATGAGTACTCTACTACACTAATGGTTTAGGCTCCAAAATCTGCACACATTCTAGTCATGCGGTAACCATTATACTCTTATCTTCTAGGTTCCCATCATCATTCCAGTGATAGTGCTCATTGCCTCCGTCTACCTGGTGTTGGCCCCGGTTATTGACAGCCCTCAGATGGCCTATCTCTACGTTGTCCTCTTCATCCTTAGTGGAGTAATAATTTACATTCCGGTTATCCATTATAAATGGTCTCCAGGGTGGTTCCATTCTATCACGCTCCATCTTCAGCTCCTGCTTCAAGTTGCACCAACTGATAAAAATGACTGAGATGAGGTTTCTTTTTTTATGAATATTGGGACAGTATATATTTTATTCTTCCAGTGATTCTGGATATAGTGTTTTTTATTGTTTTAGTTATTCGTTATGGATAGTGGAGTCATAGAGTCATGTAGGGGTCATGGTTTCCCAGACTCTTTTTTTTTTTTTTGGTTTACAAAAAGTTATTTGGTTTACAAAAAAACATTTACAAATACCATATGAATTTTTAGTGGGGTGCTTTAAAAATAACACGCAAACCGTGCTCACCTGCCTTGATCCCCTCAGTAACCTTTTCCATTGTTCCCGGTCCCTGCTGCTTCCTTTGACTGAATTTACATTCCCTGAAGGGTTAGCATGTCAATTACTTGGACTGATCACTTCTTGCGAGGCTGGCATGTTGCAGAAAGCAGCAGGGACCAGGTGCTGTCGGAACAGCATCTTTAAATCCAAAGAATAGGGGATAAGATGTCTGATCGCAGGGGTTCCGCCGCTGGGGACCCCTGGGATCTCAGCTGCAGCACCCCGCTGTCAATATTGCACAAAGCAAACTCGCTCCGTGCGTAATGACTGGCGATACAGAGGCCGGAGCATCGTGATGTCATGGCTCCACCCCTCCTGACATCACAGCCCGCCCCTCAATAGAAATCTATGGGAGGGGACGTGACAGCACTGCAATGCTCAGAATAGAAGGAGTGCCATTGGGTTTTTGGACTGAAAAGTTTGTTGGAATTGAAGTCGGGGGCCATGTGCGTTTACAAAGCCCCCATTGTGCAAGAACGTCAGTAACCCCCCACATGTGACACCATATTAGAAACTACACCCCTCAAGGAATGTAACAAGGGTTATAGTGAGTACTTACACCTGACATGTTTTTTGAACAGTGGGGCGTAAAAGTGAAAGAATTGATTTTTAACACTGAAATGCTGGTATTGGAGCTTTTTTCTCTTACTACATGTGAAACTAAAAATGTTTTCGTTAAAAGGGTACTCCGCCCCTAGACATCTTATCCCCTATCCAAAGGATAGGGGATAAGATATTAGATCGCCGCGGTCCCGCTGCTGGGGATCCCGGGGATCGCCGCTGCGGCACCCCGCCATCATTACTGCACAGAGTGAGTTCGCTCTGTGCGTAATGACGGTCGATACGGGGGCGGAGCAGCGTGACATCATGGCTCTGCCCTTCATGACATCACGGCCCGTCCCCTTAATGCAAGTCTGTGGCAGGGGGCGTGGCGACCGCCACGCCCCCTTCCCATAGACTTGTATTGACGGGGGCGGGCCGTGACGTAACGATGCTCCGGCCCCTGTATTGCCCGTCATTACGTGCAGAGCGATCTCGCTCTGCACAGCAATGATAGCGGGGTGCCGCATTAGCGATCCCCGGGGTCCCCAGCAGCGGGACCCCGGTGATCTGACATCTTATCCCCTATCCTTTGGATAGGGGATAAGATGTCTAGGGGCTGAGTACCATTTAACGAAAACATTTTTAGTTTCACATGTAGTAAGAGAAAAAAAGCTCCACTATATTTGTAGCCCAGTTTCTCCAGAATAAGTAAATACCCCATATAAGGCGGTAAAGCACTATGTGGGTGCAAAACAGGGCTTAGGAGTGAGACAGCACCGATGAGCTTTGAGGCCTAAAGTGGTGCTTTGCACTGCAATGGTTGAAGTTCTGACATAAAATGTATTAAAAAAAAAAAAAAAACGCAAGTGACATCAATTTTGAAACTACACCCCTCAAGGAAGGTAACAAGGGGTACAGTGAGTACTTACTCCTCACAGGTTTTTTGAAAAGTTGTCCATAAATTAAAAAATTTGATTTTTTTACACCAAAATGCTGGGGTTACCCAATTTTTTCTATTTTCACAAGGGGTAATGGGAGAAATTGGATTACATATTTTGGTGGGCTTTTTCCCCTGACTATGGAAATACATCCACATATGGGGTAACGTGCTGGGCGGGCGCACAACAAGGTTCAGAAGTCATAGAGGTCTGTTTGCATTTCAGGCCTATGGCATATCAGTAGCTGATGGTTACATACATTCAGAGGAAAATACAAAAATGAAACACCCACATGTGACACCATTACAGAAAATACCCACCCTGAGGAATGAAGAAGAACAGGAAAAAACTGCGGTGGCGCTCCCAAGGAAGTGTAGGAAAAAGTCAGTGAGGGGATGTCATCCAAACATGGGCATGGGGATGGTAGGCTTAATTCTGATTGGCTCTTCGGGATGTCGAGTGAGCCAATCAGAGAGAGGACGTATGAGTTCGGGTTGCAAGTCTTTGCCACTGGTGGCGTCAGAATATCGTTCAAAACTGTCAACCAATCGATGCGATATTCTGCCGCCACCAGCGGCAAAGACTTACAACCTGAATTTTTCTTTGATTTCTTTATGCTGCAAAAAATAAATTATTTACTTTATACCCTATACCCACGACTTCGGGTTACTTCCTTGGGAGCCCCACAGCAGTTTTTTTCCTGTTCTTCTGCATTCTCCATACGGACCCACCTTCTGGGCTTCGTCCACACGCTGCAGGCCTGAATACCAAGCTTCCATCATCGGCAAGGGATACGCTACCCCCCACCCGGGTACCTCCCTATACCGGCTAAAGACCTACACTGCACCCGGCGCCACCTCCGTTTTTTTCCACTGTATACTACCCTGAGGAATAGGTATAGGGGTAAAGAGGACATTTTGAAGGCACGGGTGTTTCCTAAATTTATTTTCCAGGAATGGATTAAGTGTACTATGGGGGGGGGGGGGGGTGATGAAAATTGCTATTTTAGAATGATGATCCAGAGTATAGCCGAAAGTAAAAATTATGCCTGCCCCAAACTCTATGCTCTGAATCATCATTCTGGGAATGTAATGTGTGTGGCCATCCCTATTCTGTTACCTCAAATGCACACCCCACTCAGGTGGGGAGAGAGCGCTGCACATTTGAGGCAACTATGAACCTCCAATGCTATTCACTCTGTGTCCCGTCCCATGACCCATTTTTTTTTTTTTGGGGGGGGGGGGGGGGAGATATCAGGGGTATTGGGAAAGAGGTTTTGGGATTTTTTTTTGGGGGGGGTTGATTTTAAAATTTGGAAGACATTGTACTCTGGACTGGTACATTGGAGTCGAATTCTGGGGAATGAAAATCAGGTGAAAGGATTAAACATTTAGACCTCCATGGAAGTGAGATACTCCCTGAAGCAATCCTTAATGCAGAGGCCCGGATGATCGGGGCAAGTGTCGCACTGAGTGGTGATGTCCTTACGAATCCCCCTCTTGCGACATACTCTGCATTTTTTCTGGGATCTTCCCTTCTTTCTTCTGATCCGGGGGCCCACAGTTCCGTAGGTTCTCTGACCTGCTCTTTGACGGTCACCAAAGATGAGGGCCTTTAGAACTTCCTCTTGAAACTGCAGGTATATCCCTGTGTTGCCAGCGTACTGGGACAGTACAAAAGAGTTATACATGGCAACCTGTACCATGTAGACCGCAACTTTTTTGTACCATACCCGTGTTTTCCACATGGCATTATATGGCTTGAGGACTTGATCAGAAAGATCAACTTCCCCCATATACCGATTGTAGTCCAGAATACAATCGGGCTTGAGGACCGGTCCCACGGTACCTCGCACAGGGACATCGTTCTTGTTCTTATACCTGACCAGCAACAGGTTTTCATGGGTAAGGGCACGGGACTCACCCCGGGGGATAGGAATTTGGAGGGGATAGGAAGGCCTCTTTGATTCTTCTGGACTGTCCCACAAGCGAGCGTGGTTCTGCCGGCAAGGGATGTGAAGAGAGGGATACTAGTATAAAACTTATCCACGTAAAGGAGGGAACCTTTATCTAGCAATGGCTGCAAAAGGCCCCAAATGATTTTTCCCGCTAACACCCAGAGTGGGGGGACATTCTGGGGGTTCAATACGGGAATCTCGTCCCTCATACACCAAAAACTTGCAAGTGTACCCTGAGGTACTCTCGCAAAGTTTATACATCTTCACGCCATACCGCGCTCGCTTGGTAGGGATGTATTGCCGGAAGCTGAGTCTCCCCTTAAAGCTGGTGAGAGACTCATCAATAGCCAGGGACATAGGCCTCCCAAAATTTGGCCCCGAAGTGATTGATGACTGGCCTGATTTTATACAGGCAGTCATGCGCAGGATCAGTTCGGGGGGGACATGCCGCATTATCATCATAATGCAAACATTTCCGAATGGCCTTGAACCGGGGACGTGCCATGGCCATATTGTAAAGTGGGATCTGGTAGAGGACGTCCCCACTCCAATATTGCCTGACACTGGGTTTCTTGATCAGGCCCATATGCAGCACGAGGGCCCAAAATGTCCTCATTTCGGCTGCATCGACTGGGAACCAGGCCTAGCCAAGAGTGAGCCCGGGTGTTCGGCGATTAACTGTTGGGCATACAGATTCGTCTGCTCAACCATTAGATTGACAAAGTTGTCACAGAAAAAAAACTGAACTAGTCCATTTCAGTGATCCCGACTATGTCAGTCTTGATTCCTGAGTCGCGAACAAACTCAGGAATCACGGGCTCGTGGTCCGCTGGCTCAGTCCAGACAAGTTCTACAGTACGGGGCACCAGTGAACTTGGCTGGAGGGCTTGACTTGTATAAGCGCCAGGGGGACTCATTCTAGCATGTAGCAAAGGGTCAGGAGCAGAGGAGGTTTGCGGTCCCGCATGGTGGCATCTTGGTGGCTCATCATCAGAACCAGATGATGAGGAGGACAAAGAAATAAGGAAGGTGTGGTCTTCCTCGTCCTCCGAGGCGCTTTCAGTGTCAGAGCCAAGTATGGCATATGTCTCCTCTGCTGAAAACGCCCTGTGGGCCATTTCCGTACTCCAATGGGGGGTGATGTGTATATGTGTAGGGGGGGGGGGAAATTTTATTTGTGTATGTACTGTGTGTGGTGTGGTGCAATAATACCTCCCTAAACCACTCTAACCTAACTAACTAAACCCACCCTAACAGGAAAAAAAGAAACTAAAAAGGGAAAACAACTTTTTTTTTAAATGGACTTCTAGCACGAAAAAAAGCACTGCGCAAAAAATAGCGTGTACCTAATCTGTGGTGTGCACACTGATTAGAGCTTGGTGGCAGGGAGCACAGAAGTCAGTGGGGGGTCTGGCCACTCAGCCCAGAACAGTGGCTGGTGGCACGTAAACAGACCCCCACACAAAATACCCGAAAAATAAAATAATAAAATGCTTAACCCCGAAAAAATGCACCCCCCGAACCCCCCCCAAAAAAAACGCTGATCAGTGATAAATTGCTGACAGCGGTGGGGCAGGCCACACACAGAGGTTCAGTCCTTCCACACAGCACAGGCCTGCTACTGGTGGCACAGAACGCTTATAAGTGCAAAAAATAAAAAAGCTGCTATAACCCGAAAAAGTGGCTGCACCACAAAAAAAACGCTGATCAGTATTACGGGACTGATCAGCTGCGGGTGGGCTTTAGCTAACGGTGGCAGACTGATCTTTTACAGCTAAGAGAGTCCGGCCACACGTTAAGCAAAAAAAAAAAAAAAAGGTCTGCGCCCCAAAACAAAAAGGCTGGCGGCGGAGCGCAGCGACCCAGTAGGGCCGGGGTCACTGTCCCTACCTAATCTAAAGCTTATCCTGACTGCTTTCTGTGCCAAGGGGCCACAGAAAGGGGGCAAGGGGGCACTTTTAAAAAACTTTTTTTACTATGAGGGGGGAGATGGCAGGGTTCTGTCCTGCAGACCAGATCTCACAGTAATGGTGGGCAGAACGGAGCAGCGTGCTCCTGATCCCCCCTCCCCCTCCCATACTGCAATGATTGGTGCGGTCACTATGGCCGCCCAATCACTGCTGTACTGGGGGGGGTGGCAACAGTGCCACTCCTCAGTACTGTATGGATGATGATTAGTGGTGTATGATACACCACCGATCATCATCCTTATCCGGGTCATGGGGTCACATGTGACCCCGAAGCGCCGCAGACCGCCGGGGGGGGTATTTAACGGCGAACTCCGATATGAGGGGATATCAGGATCCCCTCCGGCGATTAGACGGGATGCCTGCTGAATGATTTCAGCAGGCATCCCGGTCCGGTCCCCGCCCGGCGAGCGGCGGGAACCAGAATCGTCGAAAATCACCGGTCTGAACCGACATGGGACTTGTGCAGAAATATGACATTTTACCAATGATTGGATCTCAGAATTATAGCAACTGAGTTATGGAATAATTCTTGAAGAAATGACAACAGAAACACTTTTTTTTATAGATTAAATTTTTTTTGTTTTTATTAAAGAGCTTTTTTTTTTTTTAGCAATTTATGCTATTATTATTAGGGCACTCTTACATGGGCATTAGCCACAAGGACATGTACCTTAAAACAGCGGCCAGTCTAAGTACAAATAGCAGTAAAACACATGCTAGCCGTGGCTGCTAATGCCCTTCTAAGAGTGTCCTTAGCGATAGGCAGAGGTCCCATATGCTATTAAATAATGCGGCTTGTGGCTCTTTGTCGGGTCCGGTGGAGTGTGAACCTGAAGAAGAGCCACCGCCGAGTGATCCAGAGGAAGGCGAAGAAAAACCCCGGAAATCTGAATCTCAGGGGAAAAAATAATTCCTTCCTGACCCCACAAGTGGCGATCGGATATTTCCCTGGATCATGTCTATCGTCTGCCTAACGCCAAAGAGCAGGACAATTACAATCCTCACACAATTATACTTATACATTTCTATACAATACAACACAATAATACTTATACTCTATGCGATACAGTGATACTTAGATACAACACAATTCCTCCCGCATAAATGGGATCCTATTTTCTTTAGCTTTATCTTCAGCCACTTCTTTCTTCAGCTGTATCTTCAGCCTCTTCAACCGCAACTGAGCAGCTTCAACAAAGGCTTGTGATGTCACATGGTCTTGTGTTCCATGGAGCCTCGGAATGTTAGCGTGTCATCTGGTCTTGTAGTGTCATGTGTTGTCAAGGATACCAAAGCAAACATCAGCCATTTTGTTCGTGGGGTTATCAATCTTTTTCATAGAAATTGCTCATGCTAGGTGCTGGCCTTAGATCTTTTATTCTCTGAGATGCAATTTAAAGGGAACCAATCAGCAGATTTTAGCATATATATCGCTCGACAACACGTTATATATGTTAAAATCGTTATCCTCACCATCCCCGGTGGACGTTAGAAATTGGCAAGTAGTAGGACGTACATTTACTAGCTCCCATCGCTGCGTCGTGGTCCCGCCCCCTCGCCTTGATTGACGACGCACGTCACCGCTCTGCTCCGTCTGCTAAGGGAGCAATGACGCGTGCCATTATTCAATCTGTCAGAGCTAGTAAGTGTAAGTCCCCGCCCAGAGGGGGAATTGATAACCTAAAGGGGTATTCCAGGCAAAAACTTTTTTTTATATATCAACTGGCTCCGGAAAGTTAAACAGATTTGTAAATTACATCTATTAAAAAATCTTAATCCTTCCAATAGTTATTAGCTTCTGAAGTTTTCTGTCTAACTGCTCAATGATGATGTCACGTCCCGGGAGCTGTGCATGATGGGAGAATATCCCCATAGGAGCTGGACAGCTCCCGGGACGTGAGTCATCAGAAAACAGTTGGACAGAAAACAGAAACTCAACTTCAGAAGCTAATAACTATTGGAAGGATTAACCCCTTAAGGACCCAGCCATTTTACACCTCAGGACCCGGGCATTTTTTGCAATTCTGACCACTGTCAATTTAAACATTAATAACTCTGGAATGCTTTTAGTTATCAATCTGATTCCAATATTGTTTTTTCGTGACATATTCTACTTTAACATAGTGGTAAAATTTTGTGATAACTTGCATCCTTCCTTGGTGAAAAATCCCAAAATTTTATGAAAAATTTGAAAATTTTGCATTTTTTTTTACTTTGAAGCTCTCTGCTTGTAAGGAAAATGGATATTCCAAATAATTTTTTTTTTATTCACATATACAATATGTCTATTTTATGTTTGCATCATAAAATTTATGTGTTTTTACTTTTGGAAGACATCAGAGGGCTTCAAAGTTCAGCAGCAATTTTCCAATTTTTCACAAAATTTCCAAACTCACAATTTTTCAGGGACCAGTTCAGGTTTGAAGTGGATTTGAAGGGCCTTCATATTAGAAATACCCCACAAATGACCCCATTATAAAAACTGCACCCCCCAAAGTATTCAAAATGACATTCAGTCCGCGTTTTAACCCTTTAGGTGTTTCACAGGAATAACAGCAAAGTGAAGGAGAAAATTCACAATCTCCATTTTTTACACTCGCATGTTCTTGTAGACCCAATTTTTGAATTTTTACAAGGGGAAAAAGGAGAAAATGTATACTTATATTTGTAGCCCAATTTCTCTAGAGTAAGCACATACCTCATATGTCTATGTAAAGTGTTCGGCGGGCGCAGTAGAGGGCTCAGAAGCGAAGGAGCGACAAGGGGATTTTCGAGAGTACGTTTTTTTTTAATGGTTTTTGGGGGGCATGTTGCATTTAGGAAGCCCCAATGGTGCCAGAACAGCAAAAATCCCCCACATGGCATACCATTTTGGAAACTAGACCCCTTGAGGTACGTAACAAGGAATAAAGTGAGCCTTAATACCCCACAGGGGTTTCACGACTTTTGCATATGTAAAAAAATAAAAATAAAATTTCACTAAAATGTGTGTTTCCCCCCAAATTTCACGTTTTTGCAAGAGTTAATAGCAGAAAATACCCCCCAAAATTTGTAACCACATCTCTTCTGAGTATGGAGGTACCCCATAAGTTGACCTGAAGTGCACTACGGGCGAACTACAATGCTCAGAAGAGAAGGAGTCATATTTGGCTTTTTGAGAGCAAATTTTGCTCGGGGGGCATGTCGCATTTAGGAAGCCCATATGGTGCCAGGACAGCAAAATAACCCCCACATTGCATACCATTTTGGAAACTAGACCCCTTGAGGAACGTAACAAGGCATAAAATGAGCATTTACCCCCCCACTGGTGTCTGTCATATCTTTGGAACAGTGGGCTGTACAACATTTTTAATTTGCACAGCCCACTCTTCCAAAGATCTGTCAGACACCTGTGGGGTGTAAATTCTCACTGCACCCCTCATTACATTCCGTGAGGGGTGTAGTTTCCGAAATGGGGTCACATGTGGGTTTTGTTTTTTTTGCTTTTTTTGCGTTTGTCAAAACCGCTGTAACAATCAGCCACCCCTGTGCAAATCACCTCAAATGTACATGACACACTCTCCCTTCTGGGCCTTGTTGTGCGCCCCCAGAACACTTTACGCCTACATATGGGGTATCTCCGTAGTCGGGAGAAATTGCGTTACAAATTTTGGGGGGCTTTTTTCCCCTTTACCTCTTGTCAAAATGAAAAGTATAGGGCAACACCAGCATGTTAGTGTAAAAAGTTTATTTTTTTACACTAACATGCTGGGGTAGACCCCAACTTCACCTTTTCATAAGGGGTGAAAGGAGAAAAAGACCCCCAAGATTTGTTAGTCAATTTCTCCCGAGTACGGCGATACCCCATATGTGACCCTAAACTGTTGCCTTGAAATACGACAGGGCTCCGAAGTGAGAGCGCCATGCGCATTTGAGGGCTGAATTAGGGATTTGCATAGGGGTGGACATAGGGGTATTCTACGCCAGTGATTCCCAAACAGGGTGCCTCCAGCTGTTGCAAAACTCCCAGCATGCCTAGACAGTCAACGGCTGTCTGGCAATACTGGGAGTTGTTGTTTTGCAACAGCTGGAGGCTCCATTTTGGAAACCGTGGCGCACCAGGCGTTTTTCATTTTTATTGGGAGGGGAGGGGGGCTGTGTAGGGGTATGTGTATATGTAGTGTTTTTTACTTTTTATTTTATTTTATTTTGTGGTAGTGTAGTGTAGTGTTTTTAGGGTACAGTCACACGGGCGGGGGGTTACAGCGAGTTTGAGCTGCCGCGCAAAATTTGCTGCATCGCAAACTTGCAGCCCGATACTCACTGTAAGCCCCCTGCCCATGTGAATGTACCCTGTACATTCACAGGGGGGGGGGCCTCCAGCTGTTGCAAAACTACTACTCCCAGCATGCCTGAGAATGTTTGGGAGTTGTGGTTTTGCAACAGCTGGAGGCACACGGGTTGGGAAACACTGAGTTAGGAAACAATGTTTCCCAACCAGTGTGCCTCCAGCTGTTGCAAAACCACAACTCCCAAACATTCTCAGGCATGCTGGGAGTAGTAGTTCGGCAACATCTTTAGAGCCAGATGTTGCCGAACTACAACTCCCAGCATGTTGGGAGTTGTAGTTTTGTAACATCTGGAGGACTAGTTTGCAGACCACTAATACAGTGGTTCCCAATCTGTGCCCTTCCAGATGTTGCAAAACTACAACTCCCAGTATGCCAAAACTGTCAAGGCATGCTGGGAGTTGTAGTTCTGCAACATCTGAAGAGCCAGATGTTACAGAACTACAACTCCCAGCATGCCTGGACAGTAAGGGCATGCTGAGAATGTGTAGTTTTGCAACATCTGGAAGGGCACAGTGGTCTCCAAACTGTGGACCTCCAGATGTTGCAAAACTGCAACTCCCAGCATGCCCAGACGCCAAGGGCTGTCTGGGCATGCTGAGAGTTGTAGTTTACAGGGTCCTATTACAGCAATGCATGTCGCTTTACGGCGACGTGCATTGCTGTAAAGGGCCCGACCGCGGCTGAAGATCTACTCACCTGTCGCCGCCGCCGCCATCTTCCTCGCCGGGATCCGGATCTTCAGGGACGAGGTAAGTACTGGGGCCGGTCCCCAGCACTCCCCCGTCCCCCACCGCGTCCTCCGGTCTTCCTCCCGTCCTCTCCGGACTTTTAGGGGCCGGGCAGGACGGGAGGAAGTAACCGCCCCCCCCCTCCTGCGATTGGTCGGTTAACTAACCGACAGATCGCAGGGTATAGGAGGAGGTGGCCGGCTTGCCACCTCGCTCCTATACGTTAGCATGGTCCTGGCTGTCTGTGACAGCCGGGATCATGCGAAATTACAGGGTGGTCGGGTCCCAGAGACCCGATCAGCCCGGTATCGCCGCAGATCGCAAGGGCGATTTCCCTTGCGATTTGCGGCGATCGCCGACATGGGGGGCCTACATGGCCCCCCTCGGCGTTTGCCCTGGATGCCTGCTGAAGGATTTCAGCAGGCATCCGGTTCGGATCTCTGCCCGGCGAGCGGCAGAGACCGGAAAACGCCATGACGTATGCATACGTCATGGGTCCTTAAGAGGTTAAGATTTTTTAATAGAAGTAATTTACAACTCTGTTTAACTTTCCGGAGCCAGTTGATATATTAAAAAAAGTTTTTGCCTGGAATATCTTCACCATCCCTGGGGGCACAAATGTCCCCCAGAGATGGGTGACGATTTTAGCATATATAATGCGTTGTCGAGCGTTATATATGCTAAAATCTGCTGATGGGTTCCCTTTAACCTGTAAAAGACCAGGCATTTAAAATTTTTGTTTTATTGTTTTTTTCTTCCTTCTAAGAGCAATAACACTTTTATTTATTTTGCCATCTACAGAGCTGTATGAGGACTTGTTTATTGCAGGACCCATTGTACCTTGTAATGACACCTTTCATTTCACCACAAAATGAACTAAGAACTTAAAAAAAAAAAAATGATGTGTGAGGTGAAACTGGAAAGCAACATACAAGCAAGCTGCTACAATATTTGTGGGGTTCCATTTTTAAACCGTTGCCATGTGATAAAACCAACATGTTAAATTTATTCTAGGAGTCTGTACTTAACACTGTTGTATCTAGAAAAACCATGCAGCTCCTTAAAGGGGTACTCTGGCGATTAGACATCTTATCCCCTATCCAAAGGATAGAGGAGAAGATGCCTGATCGCGGCGGTCCCGCCGATGGGGACCCCCGTGATCTTGCACACCGCACCCCGTTAAAATCAGTCTCTGGAGCGTGTTCGCTCCGGGTCTGATTACTGTCGATCACGGGGCCGGAGCGTTGTGACGTCACGGCTCCGCTCCTGTGTGACGTCATGCTCCGCCCCCTCAATGCAAGCCTATGGGAGGGGGCGTGACGCCCATCACGCCCCCTCCCATAGACTTGCATTGAGGGGCGGGGCGTGACGTCATACGGGTTGGCGGAGACGTGACGTCATGCTCTTTCGCTCGCGTGGTCGGGAACCGAAGTGTTGCCAGAAGCCGTTGAGGTGGGTGCTGTAGCCGAGATCCCGGGGGTCCCCAGCAGTGGGACCCCCGCGATCTGACATCTTATCCCCTATCCTTTGGATAGGGGATAAGATGTCTAGGAGCGGAGTTCCCCTTTAACTAAAATATTACACTGTTGTGGGGAAGGGCTGGGGGCACAAAACTACTGATCACATAGCCGGCCTGTTCCACCGGTAGACCATATATCTGTAATTCTGGGAAGCCCTTTAGTTACTGACGTGGTTACACCTACAAAGTGCCTCCTGGAATATTACACTGAAGAGCACCTTCATCTCCATACAGTGCTGGGGGCGCTGTTCAGTAGGTGCAATAGCAGATTCAATGATTTTGGAGTATTAACTGCACACAACAATGTGTCCTAATGTTAAAGGGGTACTCTGCTGTCTCCAAAGGATAGGGGGAGAAGATGTTAGATCGCTGGGGACCACCACGATCTCCCCTGCAGCACCACTGTCATTCAGTGCAAACTCTGCTCCGTGCCCGATGACTGGCGATGCTGGCTGCCACGTCCACTCCATTCACATCTATGGGAGGAGGCATGATGGCTCTGTACTAGCCATCACGCCCCCCTCCCATAGACATGTATGGAGGGGGCGTGGCGTGATGTCATGAACGAGGAAGCAGCGGCGGGACCCCGGCGATCTAACATCGTATCCCCCATGCTTTGGATAGGGGATCAGATGTTTACAGTGGAGTACCCCTTTAATTTCTTCCTGCCAAGATTTGATAGTATTTATCTGACCGTGTCACACTGATCTGTGAAAACGTGAACATCAACACATCTGAAGATGAAAACAGTCATAAAAGGAGGAGAAGGCTCTGTACATGCTGTGAGAACATCTCTAATCCTTGTACTTTATTTCAGGAGACAGGAAACTTTGTATATTTTACTTTATAATCTGTTTAGTTGATTGGGAGTAGAAAGACGCCAGATACTGACAGGTTACATAGATATATAGTTACATAGTTACATAGTTAGTATGGTTGAAAAAAGACATACGTCCATCAAGTCCAACCAGGGGCTAAGATATGCCGAGATCACAGTGGGGACTTTATTCAGGTGACTTTTATCAGCCATATGATTCACAATTATAGCTTGTTGTTTATCACCAAAAAATGTTATGGAAAGGTTAGAACTGTTATATGGGTATGTACAAGGTTTTTTGTATTAGTAAAAGGACTTGGAGAAGTCACAGAGGAATGGGGCATGAGTTCCATTAAAGCTCAACATTGAGTCAAAAAAAAAAAAAAAAAAAAAAAAATATATATATATATATATATATATATATACAGTGGGGATCAAAAGTTTGGGCACCCCAGGTAAAAATTTGTATTAATGTGCATAAAGAAGCCAAGGAAAGAGGGAAAAATCTCCAAAAGGCATCAAATTACAGATTAGACATTCTTATAATATGTCATATTTTATTTCCATCATTTACACTTTCAAAATAATAGAAAACAAAAAAATGGCGTCTGCAAAAGTTTGGGCACCCTGCAGAATTTATAGCATGCACTGCCCCATTTGCAAAGCTGAGACCTGCCAGTGTCATGGATTGTTCTCAATCATCATCTGGGAAGACCAGGTGATGTCAATCTCAAAGGTTTTAAATGCCCAGACTCATCTGACCTTGCCCCAACAATCAGCACCATGGGTTCTTCTAAGCAGTTGTCTAGAAATCTGAAACTGAAAATAGTTGACGCTCACAAAGCTGAAGAAGGCTATAAGAAGATAGGAAAACGTTTTCAGATGTCAATATCCTCTGTTCGGAATGTAATTAAGAAATGGCAGTCATCAGGAACAGTGGAAGTTAAAGCAAGATCTTTGAGCAAGACCAAGAAAAATATCAGACAGAACAGCTCGCAGGATTGTGAGAAAAACAATTCAAAACCCAGGTTGTACTGCACAATCCCTCCAGAAAGATCTGGCAGACACTGGAGTTGTGGAACACTATTCCACTATAAAGAGATACTCGTACAAATATGGTCTTCATGGAAGAGTCATCAGAAGAAAACCTCTTCTACGTCCTCACCACAAAAATCAGCATTTGAACTTTGCAAATGAACATACAGACAAGCCTGATGCATTTTGGAAACAAGTTCTGTGGACCAATGAGGTTAAAATGAACTTTTTGGCCGGAATGAGCAAAGGTACTGTTACGCCGAGCGCTCCGGGTCCCCGCTCCTCCCCGGAGCGCTCGCTTCACTCTCCCCGCTGCAGCGCTCCGGTCACATCCTCTGACCCGGGGCGCTGCGATTCCACTGTCAGCCGGGATGCGATACGCGATGCGGGTAGCGCCCGCTCGCGATGCGCACCCCGGCTCCCGTACCTGACTCGCTCCCCGTCTGTTCTGTCCCGGCGCGCGCGGCCCCGCTCCCTAGGGCGCGCGCGCGCCGGGTCTCTGCGATTTAAAGGGCCACTGCGCCGCTGATTGGCGCAGTGGTTCCAATTAGTGTGTTCACCTGTGCACTTCCCTATATCACCTCACTTCCCCTGCACTCCCTTGCCGGATCTTGTTGCCTTAGTGCCAGTGAAAGCGTTCCTTGTGTGTTCCTTGCCTGTGTTTCCAGACCTTCTGCCGTTGCCCCTGACTACGATCCTTGCTGCCTGCCCCGACCTTCTGCTACGTCCGACCTTGCTTCTGCCTACTCCCTTGTACCGCGCCTATCTTCAGCAGCCAGAGAGGTGAGCCGTTGCTAGTGGATACGACCTGGTCACTACCGCCGCAGCAAGACCATCCCGCTTTGCGGCGGGCTCTGGTGAAAACCAGTAGTGGCTTAGAACCGGTCCACTAGCACGGTCCACGCCAATCCCTCTCTGGCACAGAGGATCCACTACCTGCCAGCCGGCATCGTGACAGTAGATCCGGCCATGGATCCCGCTGAAGTTCCTCTGCCAGTTGTCGCTGACCTCACCACGGTGGTCGCCCAGCAGTCACAACTGATAGCGCAACAAGGCCAACAGCTGTCTCAACTGACCGTTATGCTACAACAGTTACTACCACAGCTTCAGCAGTCATCTCCGCCGCCAGCTCCTGCACCTCCTCCGCAGCGAGTGGCCGCTCCTGGACTACGACTATCCTTGCCGGATAAATTTGATGGGGACTCTAAGTTTTGCCGTGGCTTTCTTTCCCAATGTTCCCTGCATCTGGAGATGATGTCGGACCTGTTTCCCACTGAAAGGTCTAAGGTGGCTTTCGTAGTCAGCCTTCTGTCCGGAAAAGCCCTGTCATGGGCCACACCGCTCTGGGACCGCAATGACCCCGTCACTGCCTCTGTACACTCCTTCTTCTCGGAAATCCGAAGTGTCTTTGAGGAACCTGCCCGAGCCTCTTCTGCTGAGACTGCCCTGTTGAACCTGGTCCAGGGTAATTCTTCCGTTGGCGAGTATGCCGTACAATTCCGTACTCTTGCTTCAGAATTGTCCTGGAATAATGAGGCCCTCTGCGCGACCTTCAAAAAAGGCCTATCCAGCAACATTAAAGATGTTCTGGCCGCACGAGAAATTCCTGCTAATCTACATGAACTTATTCACCTAGCCACTCGCATTGACATGCGTTTTTCCGAAAGGCGTCAGGAACTCCGCCAAGATATGGACTCTGTTCGCACGAGGCGTTTCTCCTCCTCGGCTCCTCTCTCCTCTGGTCCCCTGCAATCTGTTCCTGTGCCTTCCGCCGTGGAGGCTATGCAGGTCGACCGGTCTCGCCTGACACCTCAAGAGAGGACACGACGCCGTATGGAGAACCTCTGCCTGTACTGTGCTAGTACCGAACACTTCCTGAGGGATTGTCCTATCCGTCCTCCCCGCCTGGAAAGACGTACGCTGACTCCGCACAAAGGTGAGACAGTCCTTGATGTCTACTCTGCTTCTCCACGTCTTACAGTGCCTGTGCGGATGTCTGCCTCTGCCTTCTCCTTCCCTGCTGTGGCCTTCTTGGACTCTGGATCTGCAGGAAATTTTATTTTGGCCTCTCTCGTCAACAGGTTCAACATCCCGGTGACCAGTCTCGCCAGACCCCTCTACATCAATTGTGTAAATAATGAAAGATTGGACTGTACCATACGTTTCCGCACGGAGCCCCTTCTTATGAGCATCGGATCTCATCATGAGAGGATTGAACTTTTGGTCCTCCCCAATTGCACCTCGGAAATTCTCCTTGGACTTCCCTGGCTTCAACTTCATTCCCCAACCCTGGATTGGTCCACTGGGGAGATCAAGAGTTGGGGGTCCTCTTGTTCCAAGAACTGTCTAAAACCGGTTCCCAGTAACCCTTGCCGTAACTCTGTGGTTCCTCCAGTAACCGGTCTCCCTAAGGCCTATATGGACTTCGCGGATGTTTTCTGTAAAAAACAAGCTGAGACTCTACCTCCTCACAGGCCTTATGATTGCCCTATCGACCTCCTCCCGGGTACTACTCCACCCCGGGGCAGAATTTATCCTCTCTCTGCCCCAGAGACTCTTGCCATGTCCGAATACGTCCAGGAGAATCTAAAAAAGGGCTTTATCCGTAAATCCTCCTCTCCTGCCGGAGCCGGATTTTTCTTTGTGTCCAAAAAAGATGGCACCCTACGTCCTTGTATTGACTACCGCGGTCTTAATAAAATCACGGTTAAGAACCGCTACCCTTTACCCCTCATCTCTGAACTCTTTGATCGCCTCCAAGGTGCCCACATCTTTACTAAATTGGACTTAAGAGGCGCCTATAACCTCATCCGCATCAGAGAGGGGGACGAGTGGAAAACGGCATTTAACACCAGAGATGGACACTTTGAGTATCTGGTCATGCCCTTTGGCCTGTGCAACGCCCCTGCCGTCTTCCAAGACTTTGTCAATGAAATTTTTCGTGATCTGTTATACTCCTGTGTTGTTGTATATCTGGACGATATCCTAATTTTTTCTGCCAATCTAGAAGAACACCGCCAGCATGTCCGTATGGTTCTTCAGAGACTTCGTGACAACCAACTCTATGCCAAAATTGAGAAATGTCTGTTTGAATGCCAATCTCTTCCTTTTCTAGGATATTTGGTCTCTGGCCAGGGACTACAGATGGATCCACACAAACTCTCTGCCGTCTTAGATTGGCCACGCCCCTCCGGACTCCGTGCTATCCAACGCTTTTTGGGGTTCGCCAATTATTACAGGCAATTTATTCCACATTTTTCTACCATTGTGGCTCCTATCGTGGCTTTAACCAAAAAAAATGCTGATCCCAAGTCCTGGCCTCCTCAAGCAGAAGACGCCTTTAAACGACTCAAGTCTGCCTTTTCTTCGGCTCCCGTCCTCTCCAGACCTGACCCTTCCAAACCCTTCCTATTGGAGGTTGATGCCTCCTCAGTGGGAGCTGGAGCTGTTCTTCTACAAAAAAATTCTTCCGGGCATGCTGTCACTTGTGGTTTTTTCTCTAGGACCTTCTCTCTAGCGGAGAGGAACTACTCCATCGGGGATCGAGAGCTTCTAGCCATTAAATTAGCACTTGAGGAATGGAGGCATCTGCTGGAGGGATCAAGTTCTCCTGTTATTATCTACACCGACCACAAGAACCTCTCCTACCTCCAGTCTGCCCAATGGCTGAATCCTCGCCAGGCCCGGTGGTCTCTGTTCTTTGCCCGATTTAATTTTGAGATTCACTTTCGTCCTGCCGATAAGAACATTAGGGCCGATGCTCTCTCTCGTTCCTCGGATGCCTCAGAAGTTGAACTCTCTCCGCAACACATCATTCCACCTGACTGCCTGATCTCCACTTCTCCTGCCTCCATCAGGCAGACTCCTCCAGGAAAGACCTTTGTTTCTCCTCGCCAACGCCTCGGAATCCTCAAATGGGGTCACTCCTCCCATCTCGCAGGTCATGTGGGTATCAAGAAATCTGTGCAACTCATCTCCCGCTTCTATTGGTGGCCGACTCTGGAGACGGATGTTGTGGACTTTGTGCGAGCCTGCACTATCTGTGCCCGGGATAAGACTCCTCGCCAGAAGCCCGCTGGTTTTCTTCATCCTCTGCCTGTCCCCGAACAGCCTTGGTCTCTGATTGGTATGGATTTCATTACTGATTTACCCCCTTCCCGTGGCAACACTGTTATTTGGGTGGTCGTTGATCGATTCTCCAAAATGGCACATTTCATCCCTCTTCCTGGTCTTCCTTCTGCGCCTCAGTTGGCTAAACAATTTTTTGTACACATTTTTCGTCTTCACGGGTTGCCTACGCAGATTGTCTCGGATAGAGGCGTCCAGTTCGTGTCTAGATTCTGGAGGGCTCTCTGTAAACAACTCAAGATTAAATTAAATTTTTCTTCTGCATATCATCCCCAGTCCAATGGACAAGTAGAAAGAATTAACCAGATCTTGGGTGATTATTTACGACATTTTGTTTCCTCCCGCCAGGATGACTGGGCAGATCTCCTCCCATGGGCCGAATTCTCGTATAACTTCATGGTCTCTGAGTCTTCCTCCAAATCCCCATTTTTCGTGGTGTACGGCCGTCACCCTCTTCCCCCCCTCCCTACTCCCTTGCCCTCTGGTCTGCCCGCTGTGGATGAAATTTCTCGTGACCTTTCCATCATATGGAGAGAGACCCAAAATTCTCTCTTACAGGCTTCTTCACGCATGAAGAAGTTCGCGGATAAGAAAAGAAGAGCTCCTCCCGTTTTTTTCCCTGGAGACAAGGTATGGCTCTCCGCTAAATATGTCCGCTTCCGTGTCCCTAGCTACAAGTTGGGACCACGCTATCTTGGTCCTTTCAAAATTTTGTGTCAAATTAATCCTGTCTCTTATAAACTTCTTCTTCCTCCTTCTCTTCGTATCCCTAATTCCTTTCACGTCTCTCTTCTCAAACCACTCATCCTCAACCGTTTTTCTCCCAAATCTGTTCCTCCCACTCCTGTTTCCGGCTCCTCGGATGTCTTCTCTGTCAGAGAAATCTTGGCTTCCAAGAAGGTCAGAGGGAAAACTTTTTTTTTGGTGGACTGGGAGGGTTGTGGTCCTGAAGAGAGATCCTGGGAACCTGAGGACAACATCCTAGACAAAAGTCTGCTCCTCAGGTTCTCAGGCTCTAAGAAGAGGGGGAGACCCAAGGGGGGGGGTACTGTTACGCCGAGCGCTCCGGGTCCCCGCTCCTCCCCGGAGCGCTCGCTTCACTCTCCCCGCTGCAGCGCTCCGGTCACATCCTCTGACCCGGGGCGCTGCGATTCCACTGTCAGCCGGGATGCGATACGCGATGCGGGTAGCGCCCGCTCGCGATGCGCACCCCGGCTCCCGTACCTGACTCGCTCCCCGTCTGTTCTGTCCCGGCGCGCGCGGCCCCGCTCCCTAGGGCGCGCGCGCGCCGGGTCTCTGCGATTTAAAGGGCCACTGCGCCGCTGATTGGCGCAGTGGTTCCAATTAGTGTGTTCACCTGTGCACTTCCCTATATCACCTCACTTCCCCTGCACTCCCTTGCCGGATCTTGTTGCCTTAGTGCCAGTGAAAGCGTTCCTTGTGTGTTCCTTGCCTGTGTTTCCAGACCTTCTGCCGTTGCCCCTGACTACGATCCTTGCTGCCTGCCCCGACCTTCTGCTACGTCCGACCTTGCTTCTGCCTACTCCCTTGTACCGCGCCTATCTTCAGCAGCCAGAGAGGTGAGCCGTTGCTAGTGGATACGACCTGGTCACTACCGCCGCAGCAAGACCATCCCGCTTTGCGGCGGGCTCTGGTGAAAACCAGTAGTGGCTTAGAACCGGTCCACTAGCACGGTCCACGCCAATCCCTCTCTGGCACAGAGGATCCACTACCTGCCAGCCGGCATCGTGACAGGTACGTTTGGAGAAGAAGGGTAACAGAATTTAATGAAAAGAACCTCTGTTCAACTGTTAAGCATGGGGGTGGCTCAATCATGCTTTGGGGTTGTATTACAGCCAGTGGCACAGGGAACATCTCACGAGTAGAAGGAAAAATGGATTCAATAAAATTTCAGCAAATTTTGGATGCTAACTTAATGCCATATGTGAAAAAGCTGAAGTTAAAGAGAGGATGGCTTCTACAAATGGATAATGATCCTAAACACACCTCGAAATCCACGGGGGATTACATAAAGAGGCGTAAACTGAAGGTTTTGCCATGGCCTTCACAATCTCCTGACCTCAACATAATTGAAAATCTATGGATAGACCTTAAAAGAGCAGTGTGTGACGGACAGCCCAGAAATCTCAAAGAACTGGAAGATTTTTGTAAGGAAGAATGGGCAAAGATATCTCAAACAAGAATTGAAAGACTCTTTGGTGGCTACAAAAAGCGTTTACAAGCTGTGATACTTGCCAAAGAGATAATAACTCTGCAGGGTGCCCAAACTTTTGCAGATGCCATTTTTTCTGTTTTCTGTGTAAATGATGGAAATAAAATCTAACTTTTGTTGACATATTATAAGAATGTCTAATCTGTAATTTGATGCCTTTTGGAGATTTTTCCATCTTTCCTTGGCTTCTTTATGCACAATAATAAATTTTTTTACCTGGGGTGCCCAAACTTTTCATCCCCACTGTATGTATATATATATATAAAACTCAATGGGGGAGATTCTCAAATAATTTTTAGCCTCAAAAAAATCTATTTTGCGCCCAAATTTTTAAATGTATCGACCACATTTTCAAAGAGCTTTGTGCCGCGGTTTACACTGTTCACGTCGGTTTTTTAAAAGTGGGCGTGTCCACGTATTTTGTCTACTTTACCTGATATTTTCAAAGGGGCGAAAGTCCAGTTTATATATAAAAATTCACACCAGCTTTTTATGTTATAAAAAAAAATTGTTATAAAAAATATATATATATATATATATATATTTGTCTGGACACTAGTAACCATATTTTGTGAGATGTTTCCGCCAGAATTTTTTGGGATGTAAAATTTGGTGCAAAAATCAGTAATTTTGTCACAAAAATTGCAGATTTTGGCACCAAACTCTGCAATTTTGGCACAAAAAAATCCAATATGGCTGCAACAAACAAAATTTGGGGCGCAAAAAAAAAAAAAGAAGCGCAAAAATGAATTTTCACATGTATTCACAGCAGCAGACCTTTGAAAATGTGTGGAGAAAAAAGAAAAGAAAAGGTGGAACAGAAGTTACAGTTGTTTTTGAGAATCTCCCCCAATGTGTGTGTGTATGTATATATGTGTGTATGTATATATGTATGTCTGTATGTGTGTATGTATATATGTGTGTATGTATGTATATATGTATGTCTGTATGTGTGTATGTATGTGTGTATATGTGTGTATGTATGTGTGTATATATGTATGTCTGTATGTGTGTATATGTGTGTATGTATATATGTATGTCTGTATGTGTGTATGTATGTATGTATATATGTATGTCTGTATGTGTGTATATGTGTGTATGTCCCAGCATCACTTCCAAACAGCTAAATATATTAACATGAAACTTGGCACACATGTTACGTATATATCAACAACAAACATAGGATAGGTAATTTAACCCTAACCTACCCAACTTGCAAGTTTCGGGGGTTTCGTTTAAAGTCCAATGCAAATCTATGGGAAATGTATGTTCTAGCATAACTTCCGTATGGCTGGAGATATTTCGATAATACTTGGTCAATTTACTTATATGTCAAACAAAAATATATCATAGTTTAGTTAACCCTTAACCTTCCCCCATATGTGAAGGATGTTTTTTTTTTAAGTATATAGGACTTTTGGTGCCTTACTCCACAAGCTCCGCTCTGCATCTCCTGGTGAATGCGTCAGTCCGGCTGGCAAGCCACACCCTCCCCACATTCCATACCCAATTTGCAAAGACACGCCCACCCTTTAAGCCACACCCTTTTATTTACAATATCTTTAGCACAACGTATCGCTACCTGAGGACGGGATATGAGGATTAGAAATGAGGATTAGATACGGTATGAGGATGGCATATGAGAACAGGATATGAGGATGGGATATGAGGACAGGATATGAGGACGGGATATGAGGACAGGATATGAGGACAGCATATGAGGAAGGGATATGAGGATGGGATATGAGAACAGGATTTGAGGACGGGATATGAGGACAGGATATGAGGACGGGATATGAGGACAGGATATGAGGACAGGATATGAGGAAGGGATATGAGGATGGGATATGAGGTCGGGATATGAGGTCGGGATATGGGGTCGGGATATAAGAATGGGATATGAGGACGAGATATGAGGTCGGGATAAGAGGATGGGATATGGGGACAGGATATGAAGACGGGATATGGGGTTGGGATATAAGGATGACATATGAGGACAGGATATGAGGAAGGGATATGAGGATGGGATATGAGAACAGGATATGAGGACGGGATATGAGGACAGGATATGAGGATGGGATATGAGGTCGGGATATGAGGTCGGGATATGGGGTCGGGATATAAGAATGGGATATGAGGACGGGATATGAGGTCGGGATAAGAGGATGGGATATGGGGACAGGATATGAAGACGGAATATGGGGTTGGGATATAAGGATGACATATGAGGACGGGATATGAGGTCGGCATATGGGGACAGGTTATGAGGATGGGATATGAGGTGGGGATATGAGGTGGGGATATGAGGACGGGATATGGGGTGGGTCGGGATATGAGGATAGGATATGGGGACAGCATATGGGGCAGAATATAGGGACGGGATATGAGGTCGGGATATGAGGACGGGATATGAATATAGGATATGAGGTGGGGATCTGGGGGTCGGGATATGAGGAGGGGGATATGAGGAAAAATGCTTCCTTCTTTGTTGCGTTTCCTCCCCCACAAGGACATGGTAGGAAAAAACGGGCAGCGCCGGTTACTCAGCTAGTATATATATTATATATATATATATATATATATATATATTAGGGATCGACCGATATCATTTTTTAAGGGCCGATACCGATAATCCGGTATAAGTTATCGGCTATTTATCCCCCCGCGACACCGCTGCAGATCATTGATTTAAAGCGGGCGCTTTAAATCAATGCACTGCAGTGGCTTTTGCGGTGCCATAGGCCGCCGCCGCCGCCACCCGCTTCTCTCCCCCTGCCTGTCCGGGGGTCCTGAGACCTATCACCGCCACCGCTCCCCCCACCGCCGTGCCGCACCGCGACCGCCGCCGACGCACCGCACCCGCCCCTCCGACCCGCCGCACCGCGACCGATCCCCCACCTGCACCGGCCCCATTGCCTCCCCCATCCCCGGTTTTATAATTATCTGTTCCCGGGGTCCACTCCACATCTGGCTCCGGTGGCGTCCTCCTGAACTGTCACTGTGCGCACAGATGGTGACGTCACGTCGCGCACGTCACGTCACTCGTCATTGCGCACAGCGTAACACAGGACGCAGCAGGAGCAAGAAGTAGCGTGGGGTCCGGGAACAGGTAATTATAAAACCGAGGATGGGGGAGGCAATGAGGGCGGTGCGGTGGGGGGTGCGACACGGTGCGGTGCGGCGGGTCGGGGGGCGGTCGCGGTGCGGTGGGTCGGGGGGGGGGCGTTCGTGGTGCGGTGGATCGGGGAGGGGACGGTCGCGGTGTGGTGGGGGCGGTGCGGGGGGCGGTGCATTATCGGCTTATCGGCAAGGTAATTACCGATAATGCCCAAAATCGTGATTATCGGCCGATAATATCGGCCATACCGATAATCGGTCGATCCCTAAAATATATATATATATATATATATATATATATATATATATATATAAAAATAAAGCAAATTGTACTCCAACACAAAGTTGTGTAGACCAATACCGAATTGGTACAGGTAAATAAAACAACAAGGCTAAACAAAACAATGTCTTGACAATGATAACAATTGGGTAAGGGGCGAAGCAAATAAGGTCTGCTAAATTATACCCTTAATGAATCTGTTTAAACTCATTTAAATAGATTCCTGCTATTTGAAACAATAAACAAGAATCTGTCCAAAATGTCCCAACGAGTTTCAACCCTAGTGAATACAAATCAAATGGCAGGGTTTCTCAGGGGACCAATAGAAGCAGGATACAGAGATAATAATATGGCTGCATACACACATATAAGTGCTGAGCAAAATGATAACCAGGTCCGCCATGGGACCACTCATTCAGATCCATGATAATGTGTAGGATATGGCAGGATAAGTATGGAGGGTCCAGGTACAATGCCTCCTCTCCAAGGCACAGTTAGCTTACATTTTACAACTGGACTGGCAGACCGTCTAAAGTGTATGGAGGCCTCTTTACTTTCCCCTGGCAGCTAATGTTGGAGGAGGGAAAAAAAAAAATTCCATATGCTTTGACCCTTTTGTTTTCGGGGAGATAAGCTACCTTCAGAGCTGTCAGCGACTTGCCTCCCCTTTCTATATTAACACCACATGAACATTTGGCCAAGCTGAATGCTGATGTGTATGTGGGGATTGGGCGAGTTATCTGTTATTGCAGATGTATGGGTACCTTTAGTAGGCACTATGGCTCTCTGTTGTTGGGGTGCTGCAGCAGTATTGCTGGGTTTGCTAGGGGGCCACTAACTTTGTCTAATGGAATTTGTTTAGCTGTCCCTGTTATAAAGCCATTATGGTATACACTCGTACTGAGCTGTAAAAAGATTTTGGTCATATGGCTGTATAAACAAGCCCTATGTGATCCAAGTGAGACTCGCTCTAATGTGTGGCCTTTTTATGGAGTCAATGGTCATTGATTCCCTCTTTAAGTGTTAGGTTGTCCACTACAATTATAGAAATAATAAAAATACAATTAATCTCATCACAATATTTTTATTTTTGTATGGGGATCCATTTGGCTTAGTTGGGTGGAATCATCATAACATTTTTTGTTTACTTTTTGCATGAGGGGCTTAGTACTATATTCTCATTATTTCCCATATTCCAAACACCCATATTTGTGTGCCATGCATGTTACACATCTTTATTCGGATGAGTCCTCTAGATCATTTGGATGGAAACTTTACTGATCATCCTTTCTGTAAGGAAGGGTTCCTCACGTTGCTCTCTACTTTAAGTGTATGTCCCATGACTCTAGAAATCTATATTAGTCTCTGTTAAATCATTCTCTTTGTCTAGTTCAGATACAGTATCTTGCTATGAAGATTTACATTTCTGATATTCTCAGGAAGAGAGGCCTCCATGATCTATATGAATATCCAGAGTGCACAAGGCCTCCTCTCATGGCCTGCCCACAAGAACAGTCTTTCCCTGTATGAGATCCCTCATTTAATACAAAGACCTTATGTATCTGACACATTACTCTTGTACCCTTGACCTGCGGCTCTCCTCCTACTATGCCCCGATTGTGCCCTGTGTAGGCCTTCAAACACCAGCTTAGCTCTGAATACCAGTTCTCAGGCAAGGAACAAAGTAACTCTTTGCAAGTCAGTATGAAACCACCGAAGTGATGTGTATGCACCATCTATACTAATCTACTAGTGATAAATAGAGATGAGCGATTTTTTGAAAAATTCGATTCGGCCGATTTGCCAAATTTTCCGAAAAAATTTGGTTCCATCTGAATTTATTTGCAGCGAATCGCTATTAAAAACAGCTATTTCTGGGCTACAGAGAACCTCAATAGGGATGTAGAACGCTTTGCCTTGTCGTAACACGCATATGGAGTGTGCTGTGTTAGTGAAATAATACTGTTATTCAGTATGACATGCAGATTACAGGCATCGATATTAGAATCACTGCTGCAGAGCAGCAAAATGACAGAGCCTGGTAATTGGAATGAGCAAACTTTAAATCCTTTTTTGAGGACCCATTGGAGGGCAAGTCTGGTGCCAGCAGCAGCAGTAATTCCAGCTCCAATAGCTAGAGGGAGGTTGTGTGTCATTTGAGCTCCAGACTTCCAGGAACTAGGCCAAAGCCAGCAGAGTTTCCTACTAGCATCTTCCCAAGAGTGTGGCAGCCTCCTGGCAAGGCCTCCTGCATGGAGTCCTGGGCCTCCACTTCCCATTCTAAGGTGGTGGGGGGTGGAGAGCAGCCTGCTACATCCAGCATTCCGGCCGGTGGGAGAAAATAAAGCAGAGTCTGCAGCAATGCAGGCTGTGCTTCCCAGGAGACAGCAAAGAAAAAGCCAAATAAGAAGATTGTAGTTGATGTGGGGAAACAGCGGACCCAGGGAATCTACAGACACCTTTTGTTCCCGGATGACTGCAAGATTCAAAGAATATGAGACATGTAGTAAAGAGCTTCATGCTGCGAGAGAAGATTTAAAGCTGGTCAGGAATCTCCACAATACAGGTTCCAAAAAGAAAAGGCCAGAACTAAAAATCCACATGGAGCCTCTAAAATTGGAGATTAAAAAGTTGAAGGAGTGGCGGCTAGAGCTTGTGGAAATTAGCAGCATTTTCAGGGAGAAGCTGCTGAATGATGACAGATTCGCCGCCATGGAAACCCCAGGTAAGGAGGTTGTGGTGGAGGATGATGGGGAGAGTAGTGGTGGTGAAGATGAAGTGCTGTCGGTGAAGGAGCATGTGGAAAAACAAGTGAAAGATATGGAAGATAGCAATGGCAGAGAAGATGGTGAAGTGGCTGGGGGAGGTGTGGGGGGTGCAGAAGCTAATGCAGTGGCTAGCAATAGTGTGGCTGCTGGTGTCTGTGTCACCCCCATCCCTGCTTTTCCCCTCAGTGAAGATAATGGCAGTAAAGGTGGAGAAGGTGGTGAAGTGGCTGGGGGTAGTAAGGGGGTGCAGAAGCTAAAGCACTGACTGTTGATTCTGTGCCTGTTGGTGCCCATGTAACCCCCACTCCCAGTTTTCCCCTCAGTGAGGATCATCTGGATGCAGCACTGAGGGTCGCCCTGCCTTCCTCCTCCGATTATCGTGAATACGAGACAGACAGCAACAGGTGTCACCCACTTTGGGGGCGGTCCCCTGTGTCAGGTTTTCGACAGTGATCCTGGTGCTGCAGGGCGCTCCTCTGTGAGGGGGGGGGGGTTACTGGGCAGCTGGCGCTATGAAGCTTCCTCCACCCATGGAGGGGGTTTCTTGTGGGTCAACAGTAGGAGTTGGGGCAGCTCCGGCCCAGGTCTATGGTGCCGCTGGCGGTGTCAAGAAAGGTGGTGGGGCCACCTGCGCCCACTCCAGAACATGTACCTGAGCCCGTGTTTTTGGAGGGATCCAACATGCCTGCTGCAAAGAAGCAGAAGAAGAAAGAGGCTGGCCCAGCTAGCAAAGGTGAAGGTGTAAATAAGATCTGTGAAACTAATAAAGGGAAGGTGGAGGCTGGGAGTAGAAAGAGTGATTGCAGTGTGCAACTGATGGGTGCCAGCAGTATGAATGAGATGGGTGCTAATGGAGTGAATGTGAGAAGTGTTAATGGAAGGAACGAGAGAGGTGCTAGTGGAGTGAATGAGAGCGGTGCTAGTGGAGTGTATGAGAGGGGTGCTAGTGGAGTGAATGAGAGGGGTGCTAGTGGAGTGAATGAGGGGTGTTTGTGATGCCACCAGCAAGAAAATAGTTAGCGAGGCTTCTGATGTCTGTGCGGGATTGGGGTCTGGTCCGACTGCCCCCCCCCCGGTGGTGGATGCTTCTCCAAGAAGCTGTGCCAGTGTCGCTGCCGGGGATCTGGGGGGTCCCTATCTCGGTCTAGCTCTGGGAATGGTCACTTGCAACAGCACCTTCTGGAGGCTCTGCGTAGGGGAGACTAGTCGATCCAGATAGAGGGGAGGAGTCCTGTTGACCTGTCTTTCTGGATAGAGAGACACGGTTTGGGGCCTTCCGAGAGCAGAATGGGGAGGTGGTCTGGTCCCTCCCGACATCCAGGCCAGAGAGTGGCTGTAGGAATGTGGTCCGCTTGGTTTGGAGGGAAGATGCTTGCCCACGTCGGGGTAAGGTGGTTGAGCCCCCCCCTTTTAAGATGGAATTCAGGGTGAGTGACATCTTTGCCCTGATTCACCCCTACAATACCTCTGAATTTGACATCAGCTTTGTTGGGCGGAGGGGCTGGAGCTCTTCTGGTCGAACTATGAGGTGGTAACGAGTGAGCCCAGCTGATGTTTTGGTCACTTTTCAATGCTGGCGGTGATTTCACTCTAGTGGTAGCATGAGACGGAGTCTACAACCACACAAGTGGCTCAGGTAGTGCAGCTCATCCAGGATGGCACATCAATGCGAGCTGTGGCAAGAAGGTTTGCTGTTTCTGTCAGCGTAGTGTCCAGAGCATGGAGGCGCTACCAGGAGACAGGCCAATCAGGAGACGTGGAGGAGGCCATAGGAGGGCAACAACCCATCAGCAGGACAGCTACCTCCGCCTAGAAGGAGCAGCAGGAGCACTGCAAGAGCCCTGCAAAATGACCTCCAGAAGGCCACGAATGTGCATGTGTCCACTCAAACGGTCAGAAACAGGCTCCATGAGGGTGGCATGAGGGCCCGACATCCACAGTTAGGGGTTGTGCTTACAGCCCAACACCGTGCAGGATGTTTGGCATTCATTTGCCAGAGAAAACCAAGATTGCCAAATTCGCCACTGGCACCCTGTGTTCTTCACAGATGAAAGCAGGTTCACACTGAGCACATGTGACAGACTTGACAGAGTCTGGAGATGTCGTTGAGAACATTCTGCTGACTGCAACATCCTCCAGCATGACCGCTTTGACGGTGGGTCAGTAATGGTGTGGGGTGGCATTTCTTTGGGGGGCTGCACAGCCCTCCATGTGTTTGCCAGAGGTAGCCTGACTGCCATTTGGTACCGAGATGAGATCCTCAGACCCTTTGTGAGACCATATCCTGGTGTGGTTGGCCCTGGGTTCCTCCTAATACAAGACAATGCTAGACCTCATATGGCTGGAGTATGTCAGCAGTTCCTGCAAGAGGAAAGCATTGATGCTATGGACTGGCCTGCCCGTTCCCCAGACCTGAATCCGATTGAACACATCTGGGACATCATGTTTCGCTCCTTCCACCAACGCCACGTTGCACCACAGACTGTTCAGTTGTTGGCGGATGCTTTAGTTCAGGTCTGGGAGCACATCCCCCAGGAGACATCCACCACCTCATCAGGAGCATGCCCAGGCATTGTAGGGAGGTCATACGGACACGTGGAGGCCACACACACTACTGAGCCTCATTTTGACTTGTTTTAAGGACATTACATCAAAGTTGGATCAGCCTGTGATGTGATTTTCCACTTAGATTTTGAGTGTAACTCCATATCCAGACCTTCATGGGTTGATAAATTTAATTTCCATTGATAATTTTTGTGGGATCTTAGTGTTCCCTTTATTTTTTTGCGCAGTGTATATGTTTTTGTATTTTTTATAATAAAGAGTTCCAGCTCCAATAGTGTATAATTGCTGCAGTGTATAAGTTGCTACAATGAAAAAGCTTGTATCTTAAAATCGAGCTGGTGGTCCTCCGCAAGGCCAGCTACCGTCCCAGCCCCTGCCTCTCAGCGCACCCCCATGCGCTTGAAAAGGGAGGGACTGAAGCACCAGCAACTTGGACAATAGATGGTGAACATAAAAATGTCATATTAATGTGCCAGCAGCATGAGGAGACCACATGGTGACAGAATGAGACAGCCTGCAGATAATGGCAGCAGGAGGAGACCATATAGTGGCAGAATGACACAACCTGGAGGTGGCATCAGCATGAGGAGAATATATGGTGGCAGAAAGACACAGCCTGGAGGTGGCAGCAGTATGAGGCCACCATATACAGTGGTCCCTCAACATACGATGGTAATTCGTTCCAAACGACCAATCGTTTCGAATCCATCATATGTTGAGGGATTCGTGCAATGTAAAAGTGCATTAAATACTCACCTGTCCCCGCTGCTCTGGACCGTGTCCTCACCGCTCCCGATGGTCTCCCAGGGGCTCCTGATGGGGTCTCGCTGCTCCGGCATCTTCTTCTGGGTCCTCCGGCGTCTTTCGCATCTTCACCGGTGTCCGGGCCTCGCTTTCTGGTGAAGTTATTACGTTGTTGCGCTGGGACGGTGTGCGCAGCTACGTAATAAAGATGCCGGAAAGCGAGGCCCGGACCCCGGAGAGGACCTGGAGCAGCAGGGATAGGTAAGTGAACCTGCTGGGGCACATTACACTGCTATCCGACAGCAGCTTAAGCATTTTGCGATGCCGGATAGCAGTTAATGCGATGGCCCCGACATATAAAAGCATCGCATGTCGATGTTGACATCGACATGCGATGGCCTCTGAGAGGCCATCGTATGTCGATTTGATCATATGTCGGGGCCATCGCATGTCGGGGGGTTACTGTAGTGGCAGAATGACACAGCCTTGAGGTGGCATCAGCATGAGGAGAACATATGGTGGCAGAATGACACAGCTTTGAGGTGGCATCAGCATGAGGAGAACATATGGTGGCAGAATGACACAGCCTGGAGGTGGCGGCAGCAAGAGGAGAACATATGGTAGCAGAGGTGGCATCAGCAGCATGAGGAGTGGGGCATTGGGTGGCAATACCAGTACCCATTGATGAAGGTGGGTAAAAGGAGGAGCACTTGGCATCAGATGTATGGCATCAGGTGGGTTGCAGGATCAGAATAGTAGCTGAGACAGGTAGGCAGAAGAATCTGGTCTCTTTTTTCAAAGTGCCATTTCTCAGGGTTTTAGGTGGAAATAGGAAGATGTTCCTGTATGGGGCCACCCATACAATTGACTTGACTGAAGATGATGACAGATGATAAAGATGACTTTACTTACTGACTTGTGGCTGCAATTTAGGTTAAGGCCTCCAGATGTGCTGGACCCTGACCCTGAGAGGTCTGGACTGGACTGAACCCCAGCAGGAAAGAATCACAAGAGCGAGATTACAACTCCTCCCTATCTTATAAAGGAGGCTGTGCAAGGAGCCCATAAGCGGGTCACCTGGTGCTTTCTGGGTAACAAACAAAACTTTTGATATGTTGTAAAGCATGCAAAACCAATAGGTTTTGCAATTGCTTTCATTAGAACATTTTCAGTATTTCATACTGAAAAATCCAGTCAAAAAACTGCCCCCCTGTCTGCTTGGATACATACTAGTCCTGCTGTGTCCATGCGTCATCACCTATGTCATGGACACATTTCCTTGATTGACAACTGTAAGCGCAGGGCTCACAGCTGGAGGAAAAATCCTCCCACTGTCAGCTTGTGTCCCGCTACTGTCAGTGAGGACAAGCTGAGAGTTGTAGTTTTGCTAATGCTAGAGGAGATAAGAGCAGACAGCATACTGAGGGAGGGGGCGGAGACCTGCACAGTGAGGCCACGCCCCTCCCTTTGAGAAGAATTCAGACTAGTGAGCTAAATTAAAAGTGTAATAAAAAATAAAATAAAGGTGCTAGACACATAAAAATGAGATGCACATGGTCAGGATTAGGTACTGAGTGATTTTAATAAAAAAAACATTTTTTTTTGTTGGATCTGACAGGTACGCTTTAAACATGTGACAAACATTATCATGTGACTAACAATCGTTCACATTATGGGGGAACACTGCAGGAGAGCCCTGAGGACGTACAGGGACTCAACCTGACAGGACTGTAGGAGCATATTCCCGTACTGGGAGACCACACAGTCATGTAGCCTTTTAAGGGTATGTTTACATGGTGGAGTTTCTGCAATTCTGTAGAAATTCCGTGTCAGCATTCATTTTGCAGAACTCTGCGTTTTTTTTCCAAATTTGCGGAATTCGCCCGGAATTCATGCAGAATTTTCTGCAGAGTTTCCTTCAGAATTCTTCAGGATTCCTCAGTACACCTATATAAAGGGTGGGCACCTAGGGAGAGATTTATCGAAACCTGTCTAGAGGAAAAGTTGCCCATAGCAACCAATCAGATTGCTTTTTTCATTTTTAACAAGGCCTCTGCATAATGAAAGAAGCGATCTGGTTGCTATGGGCAGCTGGGTAACTTTTTCTCTAGACAGCTTTTGATAAATCTCCCCCATAATGTTACTAACATGCAAATTCCGCACCAATAATGCACACATTCCGTGCAAATTCTGCACTTTCCGCAGAAATGTAAGCCCCGTTGACTTCAACAGGATTCCTCTGTGGAATTCCGTAAAAATTATAAGATATTAATTATATTTTTGCAATTAATTTCTGCTGAATTTTCTTTCGGAATTCTGTGCAGAAATTCTGCCGTGTGAACCTACCCCAACTCTTCATTTCATCTACTATATGGAACTGCCAGCAGTTTGGAGGGCTCAAAACTGCTGATAGATTTTCAGCAAGTACAATAGTAGCAGACCATGCAGCTGCTATTGGGACCTTGGAGCCTCAAAGGGCCCGATAGCAGCCACATGGTCTGCCATCCTGGTTGGTCCCATTCATTTTTCTATTGATGAGAAACTGTGCAGAACTCCTCTCTCCAGGGCAGTGTTTCCCAAGCAGGGTGCCTCCAGCTGTTGCAAAATCACAACTCCCAGCATGCCCGGACAGCCTTTGGCTGTTCGGGCATGTTGGGAGTTGTAGTTTTGCAACAGCTGGAGGCACCCTGCTTGGGAAACACTGCTTCAGTGGCAGACCATGCGGCTGCTATTAGGGCCTTGGAACCCCTCTCCAAAGACCCAATAGCAGCTGCATGGTCTGCAATCCTAGTTGGTTCCGTTCCTTTTTCTATTAGTGAGAAACTCCTCTCTCCAGGGCAGTGTTTCCTGTGGTAGCTTGGGGGGTGTAGGGTATGGGGAGTGTAGCTGTGCGGGCATTAAAGGGTGCTTGTTAACCCTTGCTATTTGTGACGCCAGGGTGAGGGCTCCTCAATAAAGCTTTTCCTACTGCCGCCCTTCCCAGGAACGATAGGGAGGTAGATGATAATTGGTTTGAGGTAGTGAGTAATAATGGATTGTCCACAACCGGAAAGCTTCTGCAAACAGCGTTAACTTTTCTGAAGATTTTCTGTACACTTCATTAACATAACAGTCTCTCATCAAAACAGCTTCCTTTTGGAGATTGACAATGGTTGGGACTTTAGCTTTAAGAGTCTTTTAGTCTATTGCGCTGTCCCACTGGATTTAGGGGAATTAGTTGCGTTCCAGTAGTCAGGCTAGTATTAGCAGTATTAGCAGCGAGTAAGACTCACGATTTTTGGTTCTGCTGAGGCCTAGCGTGTCGTTGAAAGTTGTGTAGCACCGTCCTGTTAGTCCAGCATCCACGAGAGCAGCAACCCAAGAGAGCGATAATTGGACGCAGCTCCCTTATATGGGCAGGGGCTGGACTAACGCTAATTGGTCCAAGCGGATGTCAATCACCTTTACAGAGATTTGTGGGTAACACGTGACCCAAGGACCTCCTAAGGTCCTGCAACATACCATAGAGGTTACTAGCATGGTCACATGACCGAAGGTCCTGCGACGCTGAACAAGGTAAGTACTATACATTTCTATGAAATATAGCTATAATTATTAATATATACATTTATTAATACTAAAGTTAAACTTAAGGAGAGGCGACTAGGGGTTGTCCCACCTGAGGAACCCTACCTGAACGTAGTTACTCTGACTGATGCAATACGGTAACAGGACACCACATTCCCAAACCAGGGTGCCTCCAGCTGTTGCAAAACAACAACTCCCCTGCAGGATGTTGAAGTTTTGCAACAGCTGGAGGCACCCTGCTTGGGAAACATTGCTTCAGGGAGATGCATTCTTAACAAACTAAAAAAAAGGGGGTATTGACCATGGATGATGGAAAGCAAGGGGTTACAGAATTTTTTTGACTTTGAAAACTGCTGGATATTTAAAGTAACAACCCGTCACCTACTTTGATCACTCCCGTCCATGTTTATTTCCTTTGCTCACTGAACAATATGTGTTCTTTCCATCCTATATACTTGTTCCTACTAGTGTGAGGCTTACATCACTAAGGTCATCAAGTTGCATGCCTCGCATCAGCTGACATATGTTATACACCCCGGAAAGTGCTGACAAATGTATTTCCATGCAGTAATAGGACAGAGCAGGCACGGTCAAGAATGACACGAAGAGCCGGATAGGAATTCTAGACATTGCTTATTGGGGCTATGTACTCATCTTAAATTAGGTTACAAAGTGTGAGAACATGGAATGCTTACACCTTGTAAAACCGAACTTTACTGCTGACAGTGGCTACAAAGGGCAGGTTCCTAGGAAGGAAAAGTCATTTCGTTTACAAGCTACACAGTCAGGGGTGTATATAGAAATAATATTAAGACTCAGGAAGCGTGCGCTCACTGATAAGAGCTCAACCACTACTAAATGTCTAGGCCGAAAGCTCCAGTCTTATGAATGTCATAATAAATTGGTATAGGGGACTCTGTCTTTATGACTTGATATAATTGTGATGAATTGAACTGCTACTAGATGGAGCTCAGTGCATATGGATTTATATGGCTAGTTTAAAGGGGTACTCCGGCCCTAGACATGTTATCCCCTACCCCACCAGGATCACCGACCTAGCCCCCAGTAATCCGCTGCACAATGCAAACTCTGCTCCGTGCTGGATTACGAGCGACCACAGCCATCACGCCCCCTCCGACAGCACAGCCGGTGTTCAGAACACCAAGAGTGCCGGGCCGGAGATCGTGGGGGGGTCCAAGCAGCCAGCCCCCCCACGATCAGACATCTTATGTCTAGTTGTGGAGTACCCCTTTAAGGTAGAGTCCTGTGCGGGGCTGTTTTCAAAATCCCGCTACCACCCACTGGATTTCTGACAATCCTGCCCTCTTCCGAGGTGTGTGTTCCACTTCCACCCGTTCCCGCAACATGAGTCCAATTTGGCCTGCTCCCGCAAACATTGTCACAGCTTTTAGGTATAGCCCCCCCCCCACCTGTGCCATTTCATCACCTCCTTGGGCCATTTCAGAAGTTTGCTGGACTGTGCAGAATTTTGCAGGACCCGCTGTATGTTCTGTGACCACCAGTTTCCATCTGCATAAGACTAAAAACCATCCGTTCCCGCATGTTATATATTGGGTCCCAATCCCATTGCAGTCTTCTAGTTCAGGGATGGTCTTCTTCTACCTCAGGCCCCATAGCAGTAAACTACTGCATCTTGTCTTTCTGGATTGATCACTAGTTGTGTGTACAATTGTCTATCTTAAAAAAACTATTGGTGTAAAGGCACCTTTTGTATGCGATTCCCATCTCCAGAGCATCATTGACATTTGCATATCTCACACAGCTCCCCCTAATGGCAACTATATGAAGGTACTCCAGCATACTCACTCATGCTTGGATATCTCCTTTTTAATGTCATTTGTCACAGTAAATGGTTTATTTATACAGCTGCCCCTGATGGGACTACGGTTACGGCCTGAGAGTTCCCATACGATTATCTAATACATCATCATAACTACTTCTCTACAGAACTTCATCATAGACCAACTTCACATGTCCATAGTATGGACACAGATTCTAGAACACCATGACCCACTGTGAGTCTAGTGGATAAAACCTGGACCACCATAGGATCCAGTGGGAATCTAAACTCTGTTTAGTGTTGGAACATATTGGATAGTTTATCAGATCACTTTTGCAAATTCTTCCATATTTTACAGAAAGACTGTTTTCCCCATCCAAACAAATGGACACCATAAGGGAACCCCATTGGTCCCTATTGTTAGGCAGTGGTGTCTACTGGGTTCATCTGGGAATGATTATATGATGGATCTGGTAGGGTGTCATATCAATTATTTAAATGTCAAGTAAACCTAAGTAAGTATTTTATAAATGGCTGAACTTATTATTTTTTGTAACTTAGGCCTCATTCAGATGGTATATTGTTCCCTTACTTAGCTGTATTTTTTAGAAGTGACCCCACTGTAGTTAAGCAGCTGTAAAAGGTGTGTGGTGACAGCTATTGCCCCTCACCACCACTGAAATATATGAAATGGGGGTAAGGGGTATTTTTTGTGTATGTTCGGCCTTTTGCTACAATTCGGTGTACCAGGTATGTATACTGTATGTGGTCAATAGGATTGAACTGTTTAATATCTGAAAAGCCAAATACAATTATTGATACAATAGAATGTCTACAATGGTCAAAATGGAAAACACGAATGATAGATTCCTGCAGATTATGCAGATTGTTCACAGTGGAAAATCCACAGCATTTCCACATGAAATTTTGCCCCTCTGAAAGTCTGCAGATTTGTTGCAAATTTCCTGCCATGTATTTTGCATTTAAAGGGGTATTCCGATCAAATACATCTTATCCCATATCCCAAGTATAGGGGATAAGATGTCTTATTGTGGGGGACCCGCTGCTGAGAACCCCCGTGTTCTCCGTACAGCACCCGCATTCTATGCGGGGCTGTGTCTCCAGTCTCGGAGACCTCTTTGTTTCCGGGACTGGAGACGTGACATCACACCCCGCCCCCTCATGACATCACGCCCCCTCCATTCATGTCTATGGACATGAATTGGGGAGGCGTGGTGTTACATCCTTTGGATAGAGGATAAGATATATTTGGATGGAATACCCCTTTAACTAAAATTTGCAGTGGCGGATTCTGATAGAGATCCAAAGAATTTCCACAGCAAACTCTGCAGTGACTGGAGAATTATTGCAGAAAGTTGGTCACGGGGCAGAGGACACTTTGACCAATTCCTACTTACTATAAGGATCTTTTGGCAATAAACCAATCCCAAAGTGGACAAATACATTCGACTGAAGAGATGAGAGCATTAGAAGGCCTGGAGAATACCCAGCATTCATCCCAACCACTGAGTTCACAGTCCAGGGGTTGTACTAACCATTCTTTGTATTTCTTGGAGATTTATTGCTCCCTCCTGGATTGTGCAGACATTTGCCTCAGGCGTATTGTTCCCTGGTTCTGTTTCCTGACCTTCTGGTTGTCACTCCATCCATAGCAGAAGATTTATAAACCATATTGTCCCTCAGGATCCCTCTCCTACAGGTCTATTTATACTCCGGCCCCGTGGGCCTTCTGGATTGTGGTACTGTGAACCTTTGGCAATCCATTAAAAAGTTATTTGGAAAATTATCTCAACTAACTTTTCCCACCAGACTTTTGGGCTGGAAAAATGATTTCATACATAACATTAAATGGTCCGAAACTGGAAGAGTCTACAGGAGAAAGCAGCAGCGCACTTATTTGGAGAGGGCTCTCTTGTCCCTGTTTAGTCCACTGATACAATGATGTCTGTGATGCTGACACATCCCTGCTATGGATACATGAGGAAAGACATGCAGATGGAAATTGGCATAGTTGCCCATTGCAACCCATCAAATCACACTTGGAACCCCCTCTATGAACTAGTCCTGAAAGCTGCTTTCTGTTCACTCTGGACTTAAGCCATCCTTGTATTAAATAGCTGTCCTCTCATCTATATGAACAGCTCCTGCTCTGGTGGACTTGGGCCGTCCTTGTATTAAAGGGGTTCTCCACTGGAAAAAAACATTTTAAATCAACTGATGCAGGAAAGTTAAGTATATTTGTTAATTATTTCTATTTAAAAATCTTAATCCTTCCAGTACTTATCAGCTGCTTTTAACTACATTTGAATTTCTTTTCTGCCTGACCACAGTGCTCTCTGCTGACACCTCTGTCCATGTCAGGAACTGTCCAGAGCAGGAGAGGTTTGCTATGGGGATTTGGACAGTTCCTAAAATGGACAGAGGTGTCAGCAGAGAGCACTGTGATCAGACAGAAAATAGATTCTAAAAGAAAAGAACTTTCTCTGTAGTATACACCAGTTGATAAGGACTGGAAGGATTTAAGGAAATCTGTCATCAGTATCACCCACACTAACCTGTCATACAGGCTTGTAGTGTGGTTGATACTGATCAAAATAATACTTACAATGTCCTGAATGGTCCAGCCGTTGCGCCATTATCACTGTTTTTCTTTTTATGTAAATGAGGTCCCTCAAGCATGGGCGGAGTTAGGTCCGGAGCTCCGGGCACCCCACGTGATCTTCTGCTGGACGGGGCTCATCAATATGCATGGCCTCCCTCTCTGCTCTCGTGGCAGGTTTTCGCCACGGTGAATGCACCACTTCCAGAGTACACCCGGAAGCGGCGTCAGTTTCAGCCTCTTTCACCCTCATGCCTTTGTGCAGCCTCACACGTCCCTGCTGGCCGCGGAAATAAGGCAGAAATTGATGCCGCATTCAGGTGTACTCGGTGCAACAGTTGGGCCATTCAGGACATTGTAAGTATCATTTTGATCAGTATCACCTGCACTATAAGCCTGTATGACAGGTAATAGAAGTAATTTAAAAATCTGTTTTAACTTTCTGGCACCTGTTGATTAAATTTTTTTTCCCCTTTAAATAGATGTACTCTCATCTATATGAACAGCTCCTCCTCTGGTAGACTTGGGTCATCCTTGTATTATATACACATCCATTGATCTGTATGAGCGGCTCCTGCTCTGGTGGACTGGAACCATCCTTGTATCATATGGATGGCAATTCACCTTTATGAGTGGCTCCTGCTCGGTCGGGCTGGAGCCATTCCTACACTGCTCAAAAAAATAAAGGGAACACTAAGATAACACATCCTAGCCCTGAATGAATGAACTAATCGTATGAAATACTTTCATCTTTACATGGAATGTGCTGACAACATAATCACACAAAAATTATCAATGGAAATCAAATTTATCAACCCATGGAGGTCTGGATATGGAGTCACACTCAAAATCAAAGTGGAAATCCACACTACAGGCTGATCCAACTTTATGTAATGTCCTTAAAACAAGTCAAAATGAGGCTCAGCAGTGTGTGTGGCCTCCACGTGCCTGTATGACCTCCCTACAATGCCTGATGAGGTGGTGGATGGTCTCCTGAGGGATGTCCTTCCAGACCTGGACTAAAGCAACCGCCAACTCCTGGACAGTCTGTGGTGCAACGTGACGTTGGTGGATGGGGCGACAAATGATGTCCCAGATGTGCTCAATCGGATTCAGGTCTGGGGAACGGGCGGGCCAGTCCATAGCATCAATGCCTTCCTCTTGCAGGAACTGCTGACACACATGAGGTCTAGCATTGTCTTGCATTAGGAAGAACCCAGCATATGCTCTCACAAGGGGTCTGACGATCTCCTCTTCGTACCTAATAGCAGTCAGGCTACCTCTGGAAAGCACATGGAGGGCTGTGCGGCCCCCCAAGAAATGCCACCCCACACCATTACTGACCCATTGCCAAACCAATCATGCTGGAGGATGTTTCAGGCAGCAGAACATTCTCCACAGCGTCTCCAGACTCTGTCACATGTGCTCAATGTGAACCTGCTTTCATCTGTGAAGAGCACAGGGCACCAGTGGCAAATTTTCCAATCTTGGTGTTCTCTGGAAAATGCCAAACATCCTGCACGGTGTTGGGCTGTAAGCACAACCCCTACCTGTGTACGTCCGGACCTCATACCACCCTCATGGAGTCTGTTTCTGACCGTTTGAGTGGACACATGCACATTTGTGGCTTGCTGGAGGTCATTTTGCAGGGCTCTGGCAGTGCTCCTCCTTCTCCTCCTTGCATAAAGGTGGAGGTAGCAGTCCTGCTGCTGAGTTGTAGCCCTCCTACGGCCTCCTCCACATCTCCTAATGTACTGGCCTGTCTCCTGGTAGCGCCTCCATGCTCTGGACACTACGCTGACAGACACAGCAAACCTTCTTGCCACAGCTCGCATTGATGTGCCATCCTGGATGAGCTGCACTAGCTGAGCCACTTGTGTGGGTTGTAGACTCCTTCTCATGCTACCACTAGAGTGAAAGCACTGCCAGCATTCAAAAGTTACCAAAACATCAGCCAGGAAGCATAGGAACTGATAAATGGTCTGTGGTCGCCACCAGCAGAACCACTCCTTTATTGGGGATGTCTTGCTAATTGCCTATAATTTCCACTTGTTGTCTGTTCCATTTGCGCAACAGCATGTGAAACTGATTGTCAATCAGTGTTGCTTCCTGAGTGGATAGTGTGATTTCACAGAAGTGTGATTGACTTGGAGTTACATTGTGTTGTTTAAGTGTTCCCTTTATTTTTTTTTTGAGCAGTGTATATTACATGGAAGACTATTCATCTGTATGAACAGCTCCTGTTCTGGTGGACTTGAGCCGTTTTGGATTACATGGATGGCCAGTCATCTGTACAAGTGGCCCCTGCTCTAGTGAACTCAAGCAATTCTTGTACTACAAGAATGGCCATCATAAAATACTATATTGCTTTACTGGCCGCCGTTTTCCCTGCCAAAATCAATGGATTGCTAGAGGTGCTGGGTGCACAATTTGATACAATCAGCCGATCCCCCTGGGTCTAACATATTAAAGGAGCTGTCTTTAATGACGTGTAGAGCGTCCCTAGGAAATCCATGTGCTGTTGTACAGTGCCTCCATACTGTATTATGGAAATGTCTACACTTAAAATGAATATTCCAGGATTTTTTTTTATTTGACTATGCTACAGGGGCTGTAAAGTAAGTGTAATTCATAATATAGTGTCTGTACCTGTGTGTGATGGTGGTCTCACAATTCTTCTGTGATTTTTGCCCCAATTTTTATTTTCAACAGCATACAAAATTACTCAGGTCTCGGGTTTTCCCAGGTTGCAGTGCGGCCGAGACATGACATCACTAGTCAGTTGATGACAGGGAGCCTGTCCTGCTTCAATGGGTGGAGTGACCGCTGAGTTGGAGAGAGCTGCAACAGCTGTAGGCACCCTGGTTAGAAAACACTGGTCTTTTGAATGGAATGCAACTCATTTGTGTTTCAATGGGTGTAGCGGGAGGGAGGAAAGTGACCTCAAGCTTACAAGCATGGAACTATGGGATTTGTAGTTTGAGAACGGAATCCATCAGGACATATACCCAGTTCACAAAAAGCTAGCCACAGCGTTATGGTAATCTCACAACAGGACAAGGACAAGCACAGATCCTTCTTAAAGGGGTACTCCGGTGAAAACCTTTTTTCTTTTAAATCAACTGGTGCCAGAAAGTTAAACATATTTGTAAATTACTTCTATTAAAAAAATCTTAATCCTTCCAGTACTTATAAGCTGCTGAATGCTACAGAGGAAATTCCTTTCTTTTTGGAACACTGATGACATCACGAGCAGAGTGCTCTCTGCTGACATCTCTGTCCATTTTAGCAACCGTGCATAGCAGATGTATGCTAAGGGCAGCATGGTGGCTTAGTGGTTAGCAGTGCTGGGGCCTTGGGTTCAAATCCCACTAAGGACAACAATAAATAAAGACTTATTATTATTATAATAATAACGTCAGCAGAGAGAACTGTGGTCGTGATGTCATCAGATAGCATTCCAAAAAGAAAAGAATTTCCTCTGTAGCATTCAGCAGCTAATAAGTACAGGAAGGATTAAGATTTTTTAATAGAATTAATGTAAAAATCTGTTTAACTTTCCCGAGCCAGTTGATTTAAAAGAAAAAAGGTTTTCACCGGAGTACCCCTTTAAGCATGTCTATTACTGTCTGGCAGGTAAGTACTAAAATCACCTTATGGTGGATAACCCCTTTAAAATGCTTCTAAGGGAGAACTCTTTGGTAATATGTCATCCAACTGAGCATACCAACTCTGTATGATAATACAAGCCTACCGAAGTACAATAGAAAGCCCATAGAAGTCTATGGGTGCTGTTTGTTGGCTTTAGACAACTTGTAGGTTGTACGGAGCCTTCATGCAACCAAGTGAATGAAGCCTAAGGGTCTATTCACACGGCGGAATTCCGCCTCAAAATGAAAGCCCAATACACTTCTATGGGATTCCGCACTCCCGTTGACACTTCGGAATTTCCGCTTGCGGAATTCCGCTAGCGGAATTCCGCAAGCGGAAATTCTGAAGTGTCAACTGGAGTGCGGAATCCCATAGAAGTGTATTGGGCTTTCATTTGAGGCAGAATTCCGCTGGCGGAAATTCCGCCATGTGAATAGACCCTAACTGTGTGTATAGATCTGGAAGCTGAGACTCTTTATATACTTACTGCTACTGGAAGATACATAGGAAAACAGACTCTCCTTCTAGATCAGCCCATCTATCAGAGTAAGTGGTTTATTTAAATAGCTGCCTACTTGACGGAGATATTAAAGTTCCCGTGTACTTAAATCAATTGCCATAATACATCACCAGAATTACTGCTTATTAGCCTCGCTCGGGGCATTTATATCCTGGTACAAATTAAGGGGTTATCCCAATGGGCTGTACACTACTAAAACGGATGTCATTTTTCTTTGAGTGACAATTCTGTATCTGGCTTCCAAGCGCTTGGATCAGACACTGGGGGTTGTAATTCAGGCTTGTGATGCCTTATGTGTTTAATGGTCAAATCTGCACTTTTGCAGCCAATCTTTCTTACTTCCAAAAATCACTTCATTCTTTTATTTTAGATTTACTGAAGCAATAAAAACGGTTGCCAAAGTTTTCACACCCCTTATGCCAAAGTAATATTTTAGTGAGATTACTTATTCTTAACTCCTAATTCTCAACTAGATTATTTAAGAAAATAAGAAGTAATAAAGTACCAAATTGAAGAGAAAAATAAAAAGAAATTACAAAATGAGGTCGGTTTCACATGGGTGTACTATGGCCACATATTTGCACATGTATTACCAACACAATTCTCGGCCCAACAATGTTTCTCATGACCTGAACTGACTGCTGTAGTTAGCTTTGGCATTGTGGTAGTTAAATGGATGCAGAAATGAGGCCATATTACACACCGAGTTATTACAAGGGAGTGTCTTATTTATCAATTAGCCATACAGACATCCCAATTAAAGGAGTACTCCGGCGCGCACTTTTTTTTATTTTATCCGGTCCGGGCTGCAAAATAAAAGAAAACACACTTTCTCTTACCTGCCAACGAGCCCCCGGTGCTCCGGTACAGGTGTTCGTTCCCCGGGCTGTATTCTTCTTACTTCCTGTTAGCCCGGCACGTCACACGGAGCTTCAGCCTATCACCGGCCGAGGCGGGACATCGCTGCGGCCGGTGATAGGCTGAAGCTCCGTGTGACCTGCCGGGCTAACAGGAAGTAAGGACTACTCCTTTAAGCCTCTGTTCACAATGTGTTTTTATAGCACTGGTCGAGAGTATGTTAAGAGACTGGACGTAAACCTCTATGGACATTATGTATTGATGGTCTAGTGTCTATGGATATTATATAGTGATGGTCTAGTGTCTATGGACATTATATATAGTGATAGTCTAGTGTCTATGGACATTATGTAGTGATGGTCTAGTGTCTATGGACATTATATAGTGATGGTCTAGTGTCTATGGACATTATATATAGTGATGGTCTAGTGTCTATGGACATTATATAGTGATGGTCTAGTGTCTATGGACATTATATAGTGATGGTCTAGTGTCTATGGACATTATATAGTGATAGTCTAGTGTCTATGGACATTATATAGTGATGGTCTAGTGTCTATGGATATTATACAGGGTGGGCCATTTATATGGATACACCTTAATAAAATGGGAATGGTTGGTGATATTAAGTTCCTGTTTGTGCACATTAGTATATGTGAGGGGGGAAACTTTTCAAGATGGGTGGTGACCATGGCGGACATTTTGAAGTTGGCCATTTTTAATCCAACTTTTGTTTTTTCAATAGGAAAGGGTCATGTGACACATCAAACTTATTGGGAATTTCACAAGAAAAACAATGATGTTCTTGGTTTTAACGTAACTTTATTCTTTCATGAGTTATTTACAAGTTTCTTACCACTTATAAAATGTGTTCAATGTGCTGCCCATTGTGTTGGATTGTCAATGCAACCCTCTTCTCCCACTCTTCACACACTGATAGCAACACCGCAGGAGAAATGCTAGCACAGGCTTCCAGTATCCGTATACACTGCTATATACTACTATATACACCGCAGGAGAAATGCTAGCACAGGCTTCCAGTATCTGTAGTTTCAGGTGCTGCACATCTCGTATCTTCACAGCATAGACAATTGCCTTCACATGATCCCAAAGATAAAAGTCTAAGGGGGTCAGATCGGGAGACCTTGGGGGTCATTCAACTGGCCCACGACAACCAATCCACTTTCCAGGAAACTGTTCATCTAGGAATACCCGGACCTGACACCCATAATGTGGTAGTCACCATCTTGCTGGAAAAACTCAGGGAATGTGCCAGCTTCAGTGCATAAAGAGGGAAACACATCATCATGTAGCAATTTCGCATATCCAGTGGCCTTGAGGTTTCCATTGATGAAGAATGGCCCCACTATCTTTGTACCCCATATACCACACCATACCATCAATTTTTGTGTTCCAACAGTCTTGGAGGGATCTATCCAATGTGGGTTAGTGTCAGACCAATTGCGGTGGTTTTGTTTGTTAACTTCACCATCCACATAAAAGTTTGCCTCATCACTGTGTAAACTGAGGGTCCTGTTCCAATTTTTGTTTTGCCCGTTCTGCATTGACAATCCAACACAATGGGCAGCACATTGAACACATTTTATAAGTGGTCAGAAACTTGTAAATAACTCATGAAAGAATAAAGTTACGTTAAAACTAAGCATATTGTTGTTTTTCTTGTGAAATTCCCAATAAGTTTGATGTGTCACATGACCCTCTTCCTATTGAAAAAACAAAAGTTGGATTCAAAATGGCCGACTTCAAAATGGCCGCCATGGTCACCACCCATCTTGAAAAGTTTCCCCCCTCACATATACTAATGTGCCACAAACAGGAAGTTAATATCACCAACCATTCCCATGTTATTCAGGTGTATCCATATAAATGGCCCACCCTATATAGTGATGGTCTACTGTCTATTGACATTATGTAGTGAGTCTAGTGTCTAAGTAAATAGAATTGCTCACCCACCCATATGTGGTTGACTACAACAATAGTTGCAGGTGAACGGAGCAAGAAATAAAACCAGAAACTTCAGGGTGCACATTAGCGACACATTTCGAACCTCATAGTTAGGTTCTTCTTCATGGCCATACATTGTAAACTCCATTAGTAGTAGGGACAAATGTAGTTGGATCCTTTCTCTGGAATATTTGTAAAGCTTAAGAATAAAGCAAATCAATAATTAAGCTGCACGTCTGTAACTAAAATAAATTGTGACAAACTAAAATGTGATAATGACAACTTATGTCAACAACCACTAGATGGCGACATTGTACAATGATCCTGGAGCCTCTATAACAGTGTTTCCCAACCAGGTTGTCTCCAGCTGTTGCAAAACTACAACTCCAAGCTCGCCCGGACAGCCTTAGGCTGTCCGGGCATGCTGGGAGTTGTAGATTTGCAACAGCTGGAGGCACCCTGGTTGGAAATTACTTCTCTATACATAGGATTATGGTGTGTGTTTTTTTTTTTTTTTTTGTGTTGCTTTTTTACTGACAGCTTCGCCTTTACATAATTATAGGAACTTAAAATGTAAAGATCTATTTATTTTTAATTTATATCTATTCATATATTTCTCTCATTTATATCTATTTATTTATCTCACATTCAGCAATCAATGAAGGTCACACAGAGGAGAGGATCAGGCAGGGTCCCCATTACCATGCCCCCCATACCACCTTCATGACCCTAAAGCCAATTGGTGGGCACCATGATGGGGACCCTGTTTACCCCTTCATTTGCTAAGGCAGAGTTCACACCAATTTTCTCTTTTCCATTGTTCTGCTCTGTCCTAAATTCTGGCAGATCCGATTCACACTGAACACGAGCGTCGCCCTATAGATCCCTGTGACTTTTATGGGGTCGTACGGTTTTCGCTATGGTGTTTGCATGCTGCGGCTTTTTGTCTAGTATTTTTACAGAACCTGTGAGTCTCCAACGCATGTGTGAACCCAGCCTAACAATGCAATCCTTGTGAAGCCCTTAGAGCAGTGTTTCCCAACCAGTGTGCCTCCAGCTGTTGCAAAACTACCACTCCCATCATGCCCGGACAGCCGTAGGCTGTCCGGGCATGCTGGGAGTGGTAGTTTTGCAACAGCTGGAGGCACACTGGTTGGGAAACACTGCCTTAGAGAATCATGAAACTCAATAGGAATAGTTATAGGTCCAATAATGGGGCCCCGTAGCGGCCATATGCATTGCTTTAAAGGGGTACTCCGGTGAAAAAAATATATATTTTTTTTAAATCAACTGGTGCCAGAAAGTTAAACAGATTTATAAATTACTTCTATTTAAAAATCTTAACCCTTCCAGTACTTATCACCTGCTGTATGCTCCAGAGGAAGTTCTTTTCTTTTCTGCCTGAACACAGTGCTCTCTGCTGACACCTCTGTCCATGTCAGGAACTGTCAAGAGCAGGAGAAAATCCCCATAGCAAACCTATCCTGCTCTTGACAGTTCCTTAGACAGACAGAGGTGTCAGCAGAGAGCACTGTGGTCAGACAGAAAAGAAATTCAAAAAGAAAAGAACTTCCTCTGGAGCATACAGCAGGTGATAAGTACTGGAAGGGTTAAGATTTTTAAATAGAATTCATTTATAAATCTGTTTAACTTTCTGGCACCAGTTGATTTAAAAAAAAAAAAAAAAAAGGAGATTTTTTAGATTTACCGTAACATCTCTTTCTCCGGAGTATGTCTTTAAAGCAATGCATATGGCCTATATGAACCTCTGTAGTATACAACAGCTGATAAGTACTGGAATGATTAAGATTTTTAAATAGAAGTAATTTACAAATTTGTTCAACTTTCCAGCACCAGTTGATTTTAAAAATAAATTGTTGTACCCCTTTAATAGTCCATCTATCCCGGCTATCCATCCGTGGGATTTTCAAAAATGCATTTTGAAAAAAAAGACACAATATTTTCCCATATATTTGGTACAGCATGATGTTTTTGGGTGTTTTATATGTTCAAAAAATGCATTGTGGGAAAGGGCTCGCTCCCATATCCGGCCTGTAAGTGCTGACCAATAATAAGGCAGTCCTGAATAGGGACAAAAATACCCCATGCTCCAGCAGTTCTCTGCACAGCAGGGAACAAAACATACTGATCCGTCTGGGATGATTCACTGCAGCTGACAGATCAGGACTCCGCTGGGAAGGAAGCGAAACACTGTCCATGATAAGGGAGGGTGCGCGCCATGCCATAGATAAGGCTGCAGATCCTGCCAAGGAAAGCCACGTCATGATGAGAGGGAAGCTCCTGTGCAGCCTTTTATTGTAGGGAATTGCACTGGGAGACACCCAGCATGGCACTGAAAAGTGGTCTTCTGGTGGGGGGTGGTCTTCTCAAAGAGATGGTTTGACTTGCACTACAGTCACCCTTTATGACAGTGTTTGCCAACCTGTTACCCTCTAGATCAGGGTTTACCAACCAGGGTGCCTCCAGCTGTTGCCAAACTACAACTCCCAGCATGCCAGGACAGCTATTGGCTGTCTGGACATTGTGAGAGTTGTAATTTTGCAACAGCTGGAGGCACCCTGGTTGGGAAACACTGGTTTAATCTGTGAACCAGGGTGCCTCCAGCTGTTGCAAAACAACAACTCCTAGAATGCCTGGACAAAGTGAGAGTTGTAGTTTTGCAACAGCTGCAGGCACCCTGGTTGGGAAACACTGGATTAATCTGTGAACCAGGGTGCCTCCAGCTGTTGCAAAACAACAACTCCTAGAATGCCTAAACAGCTGTTTGCTGTCTGAACATAGTGAGAGTTGTAGTTTTGCAACCTGAATGGGGGGGGGGGGGGGGGGGGGGGGGAATCCGTGGTCATTGTGGGATATGGACACTTTGCACTGGGGACTGTTGCCCTGTGCCTCTTTTGCATGCTGGGAGTTATAGTTCTGCAACAGCTAGTGAATCACACATTGAGGAATCAGTGTTCTACAAGGACACATTGATCCAGTGTTTCCCAATCAGGGTGCCTCCAGCTGTTGCAAAACTACAACTCCCAGCATGCCCGGACGGATTTGCAACTGCTGGAGGCACCCTGGTTGGGAAACACTGCTTTAATCTGTGAACTAAAGCTCTGTGCCTCTTCTGCATGCTGGGAGTTGTAGTCTCGCAGGAGCCAAGAATTACTGCCATAGCAAATGAATGCAATGCAAAATACAAATAAAGCATTGCCCTTTGACCTCTGCATATACCCTACTAAGTCACTGACAGCTCCTTTAGCAGACTGGGCATGCTGGGAGTTATAGTTTTGCAACAGCTGAAGAGTCCCAGGTTTGGGATCACTGCTATAGCAAATAAATGCAATGCAAAACACAAAGTATCACCTGATCCTATGCCTTCTGATCTCTACAGAAACACTGATAAGTCACCGATTAGCAGTCAGAGCATGCTGGGAGTAGTAGTTTTGCAACAGCTGGAGGGTATCACAGCCATAGCAAATGAATATGATGCAAAACAATGATGAAGCATCGCCAGATCCTATACCGTCTGATCTCCGCAAATACCCTGACAAGTCACTGACAGGTTCTTTTAGCAGTCTGGGCATGCTGGGAGTAGTAGTTCTGCAACAGCTGGAGTGCCCTAGGTTGTGGATCACTGCCATAGCAAATGAATGCAATGAAAAATCGTCCGACCCAATAGTATGCAGTATTTCCCAATAATGTGGAGCGCGAATATTCGAAATGCTAATTTTTACTGCGGATATCATTTTTTTATGCGAATATCAGCAAGAATATTTCCGAATATTTCTCATGAAAAAAAAAAAAAAAAGAACGAATATGGTGAATATGCGAATTTTGCGAACATAGGAGGAATATTCGGCCATATATACGCAAAATATTGCAAATTCGAACATGGGCCCTGACACAATAACTATCTCCCAACCAGGGTGCCTCCAGCTGTTGCAAAACTACAACTCCCAGCATGACCGGGCTGCAGAGGGGCGTGTGTCTGTATTACAGTGTTTCCCAACCAGGGTGCCTCCAGCTGTTGCAAAACTACAACTCCAAGGGGGTGACCGGGCTGTGGAGGAAAAGAGGGTGACCGGGTCACCGGGCTGCGGAGGGAAAGGGGGTCACCCCCGTTCCCCTCCGTAGCCCGTTCGCCCCCCCTTCCCCTCCGCACCCCCTTCCCCTCTGCAGCCCCCTGTGCACTGTCCCACCGCACCCCGGTCACCCCCTTCCCCTCTGCAGCCCCCCTGCACTGTCCCACCGCAGCCCGGTCGCCCCCTTCCCCCCTGTACTGTCCCGCCACACCCCGGTCACCCCTTCCCCTCCGCAGCCCCCCCCGTGCACTGTTCAGCCGCACCCCCTTCCCCTCCGCAGCCCCCGTGCACTGTCCCGCCCGCCGCACCCCGGTCACCCCTTCCCCTCCGCAGCCCCCGTGCACTGTCCCGCCGCACCCCGGTCACCCCTTCCCCTCTGCACTGTCCCGCCGCACCCCGGTCACCCCTTCCCCTCCGCAGCCCGGTCGCCCCCTTCCCCTCTGCACTGTCCCGCCGCACCCCGGTCACCCCCTTCCCCTCCGCCGCACCCCGCAGCCTCCCCCTCTTTTCCCAGGCTGAAGCCAAGGAAGTCTATGACACCCTGTCAGCTGGCCGGAGAAGACCCCGCCCCCTTATCCCTCCTCACCACCAATCAGAGCCCAGCTTCCCGGAGCATGCCGTCACTGCCTCTCCCATTGGCTGGCTATATTAAGAAAGCCGCATGAGGGTTTAAATAGCCGGGGCGCAGCGGGCTGGAGTGTTAAAGATCCTGGAGCAGAGACCGGTGGTGCGGAAGGAGTGTGCACGGCGCCTGGTATACACTGCAGTGTCTGCGGCCATCAATCACATCCGGGTACCGAGCCACCATTAAAACCATAGGCAACCTGAGAAAACGCCGGGCAGCCGCCGGCAACAATAGCAGCAAAGTGGCCATGGCTGCGATCCGCAAGAAGCTGGTGGTAGTCGGGGACGGAGCCTGCGGCAAAACCTGCCTGCTAATCGTCTTCAGCAAGGACGAGTTCCCCGAGGTCTACGTGCCCACCGTGTTCGAGAACTACGTGGCCGACATCGAGGTGGACGGCAAGCAGGTGGAGCTGGCCCTCTGGGACACGGCCGGACAGGAGGACTATGACCGATTGCGGCCTCTTTCCTATCCGGATACGGATGTCATCCTCATGTGCTTCTCCGTGGACAGCCCGGACTCCCTGGAGAACATCCCGGAGAAGTGGGTGCCCGAGGTCAAGCACTTCTGCCCCAATGTGCCCATCATCCTGGTGGCAAACAAGAAGGACCTGCGGAACGACGAGCACATCCGCAACGAGCTGGCGCGGATGAAGCAGGAGCCGGTCCGCGCTGAGGATGGCCGCGCCATGGCGGTACGAATCTCCGCCTACGAGTACCTGGAGTGCTCCGCCAAAACCAAGGACGGTGTCAGGGAAGTTTTCGAGACGGCCACTAGGGCGGCGCTCCAGAAAAGACATGGGCCCAGTGGGGAGTGTATGAGCTGCTGCAAGCTACTCTGATCCCCCTTGGACTACATTGACTATTATACCCTTATTTGAGGGTCTGGGGGGGGGGGGGGGGGGTCTTCACTTTGAGACTGTTAACCCCTACCTGCAAAGAAGAATTACCCTTAGGGGGGGCTTTGCCAGTGACATGATGTACTGTATACACTACTTAAGGATTAATGGGGCACACTATGCTCCCCCTCTCAATCTAAGACTATACCCCCACCATTTGTACATTGATCTGTATATTATATATATATGTGTATATTGTATAGTAGTGTGGCCCCCGTCAGCTGTTGCAAAAGTACAACTCCCAGCATGCCCCGACAGCCGTTGGCTGTCGGGGCATGCTGGGAGTTGTGCTTTTGCAACATCTGTAGTGGGGAATAAAAGACACTGAACTGCAGCCGAAGTTTTCAATATTTTTTTTTTATTTTTATTGTTTTGTATCATTGTTTATGTTTTTTATTTAAGTTTTCCTGTGAAAACGTTATTTTTGCACATATTTTTTTTATTTTTTTCTGACACTCATGCACTTGCCACCTTCATATACACTGTAACATGTTGGCTACGTGTGACCTCATAAGACGTGTGGCGAGGCTGATAAAAAAATAAATAAATTACGGTGTCCTGCGCATATTTGAAGCTGCAGATTTTATGCTGCATAGTTCAATGGAAAAAGGCTTCAAATATAGGCAGGATAGGTACATGTGAATAGACCCTAAAGCAGAGCGGAGTTTGTCATGCCTCTAGGGGCTCATTCGCACTACGGAATCTGCGCCCGGAAAAAATACGTAGTATCAATGAGCCCTGGGCTATGTTCACGCTGCCAGTCAGTAGGCCGGTCAGGTGTGAGAAGTGTAGTAGCATTCTGCGCTATTTTTCTAGTTAAACGGGACAAGAGCAAGGCCCTTGAGGCAGAGTTGGCATTCCAAAAAAAATATATAAAGCTGGCGGTGTGAAGAGTTTTTTTTTTTTTTTTTTGTTAATTTTTTTTTGTAGGTTTACGTAGGACTGCCGTCTGTTGCAACAATGCAAAAAATAAAACCGTAACAGAACTGTCTGGTCAATTCAGCTCTGCTACATCTGTGTATAGCAGTGGTCTTCAACCTGCGGGCCTCCAGATGTTGCAAAACTAGAACTCCCAGCATGCCCGGACAGCCGTTGGCTGTCCGGGCATGCTGGGAGTTGTAGTTTTGCAACATCTGGAGGTCCGCAGGTTGAAGACCACTGGTGTATAGTATTTGTTCTATTATGGAGCTAGGTTACATGACCGTCAATGTTCCACTTGTGAACACTACCCCCCCCTCCCCCCCCCCCCCCCCCCTCTGTCGGCAGTGTTGCAGGACTTGTTCCAAGTCAGCCTAAATCTGGTTCCGTAACAAAAGTATCGGAAAGTCGATAATATATCAATGTTTTTGGATTTTTTTCTTGTTACAGAAGCAGATTTTATGCTAATATTTTTTATTTTATTTTTTATATATATTTTTTTTATTGTTTTGGACAGTGGTACTAAACTGTTTCAAACTCTTTGAAAACAAAAGCGGTCGGCGGTAAAGCGGTGTGTTTTGGATCTGTTTACATGAAGTTTAATATGTGTATATACAGGTTTTTATGTGAAATATTAAAATAATTCTATAAAGATTTTGGTGTTACTGTTTGATGTTTTTAAGAAGTGATTTTTCTTAAGGAATTACCATTTAGGGGTCAGTTCACTCGTCCTTATTTTTGCTGCCCATTGACTTTAAGGTTAAGTTCACACTACGGAATTTCTGGGCAGAATTTTTTGCCAGAGATTTAGCCGGTGGCACTAAGACGGCATGGACTGCATTGCCATCCCCATAGATGGCAATGCATTTCTGGGTGGATCTTTTAGATCTGCTCAGCAATGCATTGACGTCTATGGGGGATGGCAATGCAGTCCGCGCGGTCCTAGTGCTGCTGGCTTGATCTCTGGCAGAAATTTCACAGTGTGAACTAAGCCTAATAGGTAGCAGAATCTGTTACGGCAAAAATCATGTGTGAACTGACCTTAAAGGAGTACTCTAGTGCAGAGTATTCCTGCTCCGTCCTGCCCGGGCTGCAAAATAAATGACAATAAACCATCTCTCACCTTCCTGGGTTCCCGCGGAGCGTCACTACAGCTGATCGGTCCTCCGGTCCATCTCCTTCATACTTCCGGGTGTAACGAAGCGTCACATAGCGCTCAGCCTATCGCCGGCCGAGGCAGAAGATCGCATCGGCCGGCGATAGGCTGAGCACCATGTGACTCTTCGTTACACCATCGCTGGCCGCCGCGATCTTTTGCCTCGGCCGGCGATAGGCTGAGCGCCATGTGACTCTTCGTTACACCCAGAAGTCTGAATAAGATGGACCGGAGGACCCGATCAGCTGTAGTGACGCTCCGCGGGAACCCAGGAAGGTGAGAGATGATTTATTTTGCAGGAGTACTCAGTTTAAAGGAGTACTCTAGTGCAGAGTACTCCTGCAAAATAAATCATCTCTCACCTTCCTGGGTTCCCGCGGAGCGTCACTACAGCTGATCGGTCCTCCGGTCCATCTTATTCATACTTCTGGGTGTAACGAAGAGTCACATGGCGCTCAGCCTATCGCCGGCCGAGGCAAAAGATCGCGGCGGCCAGCGATGGTGTAACGAAGAGTCACATGGTGCTCAGCCTATCGCCGGCCGATGCGATCTTCTGCCTCGGCCGGTGATAGGCTGAGCGCCATGTGACGCTTCGTTACACCCAGAAGTATGAATAAGATGGACCGGAGGACCGATCAGCTGTAGTGACGCTCCGCGGGAACCCAGGAAGGTGAGAGATGATTTATTTTGCAGGAGTACTCTGCACTAGAGTACTCCTTTAAACTGTGTTCACACTTCATTTTCTTATTTCTTTTGGTTGATGAATTCCTGTCTTTCAGTGTGTAGTTCATCAAAACAAAAAAATGAATGTCAAAAAAAGTGTGAACACGGCGTTATGGTGGCCCACAAGTAATGTCCTGACTGCTGGCTTAAACTGATAGCTGTCATGGTATGTGGCTGTAATACGCCTGTTTGGCGTCCCTTAGAACAGCTGTAGCAAAACTACAACTCCCAGCATGCCCGGACAGCCAAATGCTTGCAGTTGTGGAGTTTTACAACAGCTTGAGGCACCCTGGTTTGGAAACACTGGGGGAGGTTTATCAAAACCTGCGCAAAGGAAAAGTTGCCCATAGCAACCAATCAGATTGCTGCTTTCATTTTGCAGAGGCCTTTTTTTTTTTTTTTTTTTAATGAAAGAAGTGATCCGATTGGTTGCTATGGACAACTCAGCAACTTATCCTCTGGACAGGTTTTAAAAAATCTCCCCCATTGTCTTTAAGATATGGGCCCAGATTTATCAAACTATGTGAGAGAAAAAAGGGATTTTCCCACAGCAACCAATCACAGCTCAGCTTTCACTTTACCAGAGCTCGTTGGCTGAGCTGTGATTGGTCACTGTGGGAAAAATCGCTTTTTTTTTTTTTTTCTCATGGTTTGATAAATCTGGGCCATTATGTTTATGGTTTTTTTTTGCCGTTCATAAAACCCCACTTATTCATGTGCTGTGACAGGAATTGAAGCTTGGTCCCATTTACGTGAATGAGGATAGACACGGCCTATGGACAAAGAGCAAGGCTGTTTACGGACAAGATATTTTTGTAATGTCTGATATCATGAAAGGGGCTATTACAATTTATAAATCTTATAACTGGTATCTAGGTTTAATGTCTTACCCCCCCCAGTGATAGCTTTTTGGGGGCATTAACATACTGTAGTGTTGGCATACCCCCAGGATAGGTTTTTATACTCTGTACACAAGTGCAGGCAGCACATTAATTCGGTGCCATATGGCCGTGTGTGAATGAAGTCACCTATACAGCTGTGGGACATATCACTGCTGAATGTAAGGGCTTGTGCAGACCCGCTGATCCTATTATGTACTTTTTGTCTCAACAAAAATAGGATTATGGAGCAAAGCTGCACAAAAATATATATAAAAAAAGGTATATTAGGGTGAAATAAAAGAGGATCCAGCACGGACTTCATGCAAATAAGAACTTCTTTATTCAGGTACCTACTAGAAAAGGATAAAGTGACGCGTTTCACCCAGATAAACTAGCCTTACTCTGTGTATGAGTAAGGGTAGATTAGCTGAAATGCGTCACTTTATCCTGTTGTTGGTACCTGACTAAAGAAGTTCTTATTTGCACGAAGTCCGCGCTGGATCCTCTTCTTTCATTTGTTTGCACCGGTCCGGGCACGGTCGGGGAGCGCAATTAGGGGTGAGCTGATTAACTCTTTCTCTATTAGGATGAAATACATGTGTAAAGGAGGCCTAATGCTGTAATATATTAAGTCGATAGGAGAGCAGGGTACCAATCACAACTGGGCCCCGATGCCTGCCTGAAGACCCTGCTGTGACGGTGGAAGACGTCAGTATTATACATTTTACCTGAGGGCCCCAATACACGTTGCTCTGGGGCCCAGGAGCTTTAAGTTATGCCTCTGTTCATTTATCTTGGGCATCTTTTAGATCACTATGGGGGAGATTTATCGAAACCTGTGTAAAGGAAGAGTTGCCTATAGCAACCAATCAGATCGCTTCTTTGATTTTGCAGAGGCCTTGTTAAAAATGAAAGAAGCGAGCTGGTTGGTTGCTATGGGCAACTTTCCCTCTGGACGGGTTTTGATAAATGTCCCCCTATGACACTGAGGCATGAGTGAGTCCAAAGTTGTGAGTCCACAAGATCGTCAGTTCCAGAGTGGGGAGATACTGCTTCAGCTGCCACCGGATAGCCGTTTACGGTGCCCCATGGGGTCCGGTGAGTGCCACTTACCTGTCCTCGGGGCTCCGGCGCGTCCTCTTCAGGATCCTCTGCATCGTCGGCGCTCTCCATCATCATCATCACGTCGCTGCGCACGCTGTTCTGTCATCCAATTGGAGCGGCGTGCGTAGCGACGTGATGGCGGTGACGGAGAGCGAGGATGCCAGGGAAGCAGAGGCCTTGCTGGAGCGTTGGGGACACCTCGGGAATGTGGCGACAGTGATGGAAGGCGACATTCAGTGACGGTCCAGAGCGGCGGGGATAGGTGAGTACAACTTCCTCTAACAGTGGTCTTCAACCTGTGGACCTCCAGATGTTGCAAAACTACAACTCCCAGCATGCCCGGACAGCCGTTGGCTGTCCGGACATGCTGGGTGTTGTAGTTTTGCAACATCTGGAGCTCCGCAGCTTGTAGACCACTGTCCTATACTTTACATTGCACGGATCCCTCAACATGCGATGGTTTCAACAAACGATGGTCCGTTTGGAACGGATTACCATCGTATGTTGAGGGACCACTGTTGGGCGAGAATATTCGCATTTCAAATTTTTATTGCGAATTCACAAATATTGCAAATATATTCGATATATATTTGAAATGACGAATATTCACTTTTGCATATTCCTTCTTTTCCCTTGTGGGCCAATTAGAATGATGCAAATACACTTGTCAGAGGTCATCAACAACATCCCTAGCAACCAATAGTAAAGTTGCCCACCCCCTCACTGTTTTCTTCCTCGAATATGCGAATATAACGAATTTAGCAAAATTTGCAAATATAGGATGAATATTCGTCTATATATTCGCGAAATATCGCGAATTAAAATATGGCCAATACCGCTCATCACTAATAACCACACACACCGCTCTTAGGCCTGGTTCAAACTTGAGAAGCTCCGCACAGAAAACTTCCATCCGGAGCTTCCAAGGGCGGCCAGCGCTGACTAAATAAGTCAGGGCTAGGACCGCGCAGACATTGTTGTCCCCATAGACATCAATGTCTGAGGAGCAGATTTCGCCAGAACATTGAGCAGGTACAATGTTCTGGCGGAACTTTTTGATCAGAATTTTCTGTCTGCAAGTCCGGCCTAGAAATTCGGCAGTGTGAATGGTGTTCACCGTAAAAAAAACCTTCACCTGCATGTTAAGCTTCATGCAGCGCAGCGGAAATTCCGTAGTGTGAACCCGGCCTTGGGGATCATTTACACTATGGACTCTCCACCTGGAGCTAGGACCACTTGGAAACGCGCCGTCTCAATAGATGGCGATGCATTTCGGAGCAAATTCTGCCGAAAGAAGGAACGTTCTGCCGTAGTGCGAATAGTGCAGCAGAATCCCATTGAAGGGAGGCTGCTGCACCGTATTTTCCAACCAGAATTCCACTCGGAAAAATGCTTAGTGTGTGTGTGTTCATATATTGTGTAATGACTGCAATTAGAGATGAGCGAACTTACAGTAAATTCGATTCGTCACGAACTTCTCGGCTCGGCGGTTGATGACTTTTCCTGCATAAATTAGTTCAGCTTTCCGGTGCTCCGGTGGGCTGGAAAAGGTGGATACAGTCCTAGGAAAGAGTCTCCTAGGACTGTATCCACCTTTTCCAGCCCACGGGAGCACCTGAAAGCTGAACTAATTTATGCAGGAAAAGTCATCAACTGCCGAGCCGAGAAGTTCGTGACGAATCGAATTTACTGTAAGTTCGCTCATCTCTAACTGCAATGTATGAATATTATACATATATGTAAACCTGCATGGTGGCCGCTCTGGTACAGATTTTTCACAGGAGTTCAGGACCTTCTGCGTCCCATGTACTAGCAACAGCGCTCATATTTTCATCTCTTCCTATACATTTAGTACAATACAAATGTTCTTACGTAAACTAAATGGTAAACAACACATCCATTGGCTTTCGGTAATGCTTCCTAGATAAAGGACCTTTTACATTCCTATCATTGTGAAGATGTGTGTATATAATGTGAAAGGCCTAGGCCTTGCAGTAGTAGCAGCGAGGTGGGGGTGGGGGGGTTGCGCCTGCAGTACTTTTCAGTCTAGAACAAAAGTTTCCCCTTCCCCCCCTGTCTCCTCCCTTTTAGGAAAGTTTCCACGCTCCATTTCCCAGTGCAGTCCCTGTTCACCGAGAAGAGTGTACATGATCTGCCAAAATGACCGAGCGCTGCTGTCTTGGTGACGAGACAAAACTGTAATAGTATTAATAAAGTTTTACGACTAAAGAGTGAGGTCACATGGGACAGGATGAGAATTTATTCTCTATATCATTGTTTCCCAACCAGGGTGTCTCCAGCTGTTGTAAAACTACAACTCCCAGCATGCCCGGACAGCCGAAGGCTGTCCGGGCATGCTGGGAGTTGTAGTTTTACAACAGCTGGAGGCACCCTGGTTGGGAAACCCTACTCTACATACAGTGTGGAACTTTTAGGGCACTGAGCACAGGCATTGACTGCAATGCCATTCTGGGCGAATTCCGGCAAAAGAATCAACACGTTCATTTTTTCGTCGAAACCCAGATTTGCATCAGAAGTTCTGCTGCGGAACTTTCGAAGTGTGCACAGTGCAGCGTTGGAAACGGCGGGAGGCTGCAGTTCCACTCCGAATAATCCTGAGCTGAATTTTTGTAGCGTGCACGGAAAATGTGCACACTCGGTGGAACACTGGTGCTACACGGAGACATGCGTGGCGTGTCTTTATTACAATGACTTGGCTGTGAACAAAATAGCCCAACTGCAGAGAAGTGGCGGTCACACGCAACTTGCATTGAGGTCGATGGTGACATGCAACTCGCTACCAAAAAAATCCATCAAGGGTGCTGCAGTTGTTCTATGTCGCATGTGATATCGTTTACTCGTATGACGTGCCCTAAGTTGACGAAATCCACAATGTAAATTGACTTACTGCGGATTGTAATGTGATAGCCTGGGGGAGTAGGGTATATGGGGTGTAGCTGTGCGGTAATCAAAGGGGTATTCCAGGCTAAAACTTTTTTTTATATATCAACTGGCTCCGAAAAGTTAAACAGATTTGTAAATGACTTCTATTAAAAAATCTTAATCCTTCCAATAGTTATTAGCTTCTGAAGTTGAGTTGTTGTTTTCTGTCTAACTGCTCTCTGATGACTCACGTCCCGGGAGCTGTGCAGTTCCTATGGGGATATTTTCCCATCATGCACAGCTCCCGGGACGTGACATCATCACAGAGCAGTTAGACAGAAAACTTCAGAAGCTAATAACTATTGGAAGGATTAAGATTTCTTAATAGAAGTAATTTACAAATATGTTTAACTTTCTGGAGCCAGTTGATATATATAAAAAAGTTTTTTCCTGGAATATCCCTTTAAAGGGTGTCTGATTAACCCTTTCTATTCGTGACGCCAGGGTGAGGGCTCCTCAGTAATGCTTGTCCTACTACCACCCTTCCCAAGAGCGATAGGGAGGTATGCAATAATTGAATGTCCACAACCGGAGAGTTTGCTGAAAACAGTTGGAACTTTTACTGAAGATTTTATGCAAGCGTCATAAACTAAACAGTCTCTATACAGGCAAAGTCTCTTAGAGATTGACAGTGGTTGGGACCTTAAGCAATTTAGAGTCCGGAGACTGATATGCGCTGTTCGTCTGGATTTGGGGGATTTAGTTGAGGTCCAGCAGTCACGCTAGCTTTAGCGGGGATTTAGTTTAGAACGCACGGTTTAGTTTAGGCTGAGGCCAACAGGTTTTCTGGCCTAGTTTGTCTTTGAAAGTTGCGCAGATCCGTCCTGCTAGTCCGGCATCCACGAGAGCAGCAACCCAAGAGAGCGATCATTGGCTACAGCTCCCCTATATGGGCAGGGGCTGGACTAAAGCTAATTGGTCCAATACTTCTGTCAATCATCTTTACAAAGGGTTATGGGTAAGCATTTGACCCAAGGACCTCCAAAGGTCCTCCAACATACCATAGAGGAATTAACATAGTCACATGACCGAAGGTCCTGCGACGCTACCAAGGTAAGTATACTAATATGCATTATATGAAATATATACATTATTAAATATGTACACATAAGCATTATAAAATTAGAGTAGAAGGAGGTAACTAGGGCCTGTCCCACCTGGGGGACCCTACCTGAGCATAGTAACTCTGACTTTGGGAACCACCATACAAGGTACGGTATGCAATACGGTATCGGGACACCACAGTAAAATTTGCGCTGCCGGTCAATTTCTAGATGAGATTTAAATAATTGCATCTGCTTTACTGTTGCACATTTTAATGAAGAAAATCTGCTTAGTGGGCTTTTACCCAATGCAAAGTCCAAAGTGGTGATCTTCAGTTCAAGCGTAGGGGGATGATTGCGGAATGTCCGTCGGGAAAATTTCTTGGCTGATATTCCGTAAACAGCAATCCACAAGGACCAACAGTCCGATCAGAAATGCTCTGTCTCCATAGATGGCGATGGATTTCCAAGCAGATTCATCAGAAAGAACTGACATGTCAATTCTTTCTGCAGCGGCAGAAATCGGGATTTCTGCAGCAGATGTTTCCGTTTTGGAAATTCCGCCTTGTGCGCGGGGCAGCATATCACATTGAAAACAATGGGACTCCGCCGCAAAGGAATTTACAAGCAGAATTTTCCCCCAGGTTTCCTCTCGGAAATTCTATTGTTTGAACATGTCCTTAGGCCTCCTTCTCATACTTATTGTTGTGTTTTCTTTATCTCATGTAGAACACGCTTTGTTTTGGACACCCTAATATACTTTAGTATTTTGGTGCAGTTTTGCTTCATCATTCTCTTTTTGGTGTAACAACAAGTGCATAATAATGGGATTAGTGAATCAGTCTGAACAAGCACATTTAGCTAGGATACGTCCTGCAGCTGTATAAGTGACTTTATTCACACAGGGCCATATGGCACCATATTGATGTGCTGCCTGCACTGGAGACAATGGGTTACATTTGTCAGAACTGTCCTTATCACCCATAGCAACCAGAAAGGAAACTATCCTTGTTATCCATAGCAACCAATCACAATGCAGCATTTGTTTATATAGTGCAGATCATGGCATGGAAGCTGCTCTGTGATTGGTCGCTATTGGTAACATGGTAGTCTTAATAAATGAGGCCTTGTGTAGGTCGCATCTCCTTAGACTTGCCCTATGGATGAGCTGATGTATGCAAACATAATGCATCCATGTATCTGTATAGCGCAGAGTCCTTTTCATTACAGCATGGTTTTCCAACCGGGGAGCCTCCAGCTGTTGCAACCAGGGCTGGCCTTAGGTGTTCAGGCGCCCTGTGCGAGCTAACCTTGTGGCGCCCCCCCCCCCCCCCCATAAACGTACGCAAAGAGGAAAAAAATATTTGTGACAAATATTTTTATATCTAATAAGTCCCCTGCCCCCTTAATCAGTCCCATGTACCCCTTCACCAGTCCCCTGCTCCCCTTAATCAGATGCAGTATAGTTCCCCCACATTAGGTGCAGTATAGCTCTCCACATTAGGTGCAGTATAGTTCCCCCACATTAGGTGCAGTATAGTTCCCCCACATTAGGTGCAGTATAGTTCCCCCACATTAGGCTGGCAGTATAGTTCCCCACATTAGGTGCAGTATAGTTCCCCCACATTAGGCGCAGTATGTTCCCCCACATTAGGTGCAGTATGTTCCCCCACCACATTAGGTGCCATATAGTTCCCCACATTAGGTGCAGTATAGTTCCGCCACATTAGGTGCAGTATAGTTCCCCACATTAGGTGCGGTATAGCTTCCCACATTAGGCACAGTATAGTTCCCCACATTAGGTGCAGTATAGTTCCCCACATTAGGTGCAGTATACTTCCCCCACATTAGGTGCAGTATACTTCCCCACATTAGGTGCAGTATAGTTCCCCCACCACATTAGGTGCCATATAGTTCCCCACATTAGGTGCAGTATAGTTCCCCCACATTAGGTGCAGTACAGTTCCCCCACATTAGGTGCAGTACAGTTCCCCCACATTAGGTGCAGTATAGTTCTCCACATTAGGTTGGCAGTATAGTTCCCCACATTAGGTGCCATATAGTTCCCCACATTAGGTGCAGTATAGTTCCCCCACATTAGGTGCAGTATAGTTCTCCTCATTAGGTTGGCAGTATAGTTCCCCACATTATGTGCAGTACAGTTCCCCCACATTAGGTGCAGTACAGTTCCCCCACATTAGGTGCAGTACAGTTCCCCCACATTAGGTGCAGTATAGTTCTCCACATTAGGTTGGCAGTATAGTTCCCCACATTAGGTTCCATATAGTTCCCCACATTAGGTGCAGTATAGTTCCCCCACATTAGGTGCAGTATAGTTCTCCACATTAGGTTGGCAGTATAGTTCCCCACATTATGTGCAGTATAGTTCCCCACATTAGGTGCAGTACAGTTCCCCCACATTAGGTGCAGTATAGTTCTCCCCATTAGGTGCAGTATAGTTCTCCACATTAGGTTGGCAGTATAGTCCCTCACATTAGGTAGAAGCAGGCTCCCCACATTAGGTAGTAGCAGGTTCCCCACATTAGGTAGTAGCAGCCCCCCCCCCCCACGGACTCACACACACAACAGACAGACAGACAGACAGAAACCCACCCACACATACACACACACAGACACCCACACACAGAGACAGACACCCACACACACACAGACACCCACACAGACACCCACACATGCACGCACACACATCCTGCGCTGCGCTTCTCTCCACATGCGCGACGTCCCTCTTCAGACTCGGGCCGGCCATCCAACCAGAGACGCGGAGGAGGGCGGGGTAAGTGAAACCTCCCTGTGTAATGAAGAAAACTGTGCCCTGAAGAGGAATGTGACCCTCCGCATAGGGACAGAGTTGAGGGAGGATAGTGGGAATGTAATGAGAGGGAGCGGCCTGCAAAGCAGAAAACTGTGTCCCTGTGCGGAGGGTCACATTCCACTACAGGGCACAGTTTTCTTCATTACACCGGCATTTAGCGCTGCTTGCCTGAAGCAGCACTAAATGTCTGAAGAAGTTACCTGCACTGCGCCCGGACTGCACGTCGGGCAATACAAATTACATATGCCTGGTGCGAGCTGTGTTGGCCGCCCGGGCCCCTGTTGCTATGGCGCCCTGTGCGGCCGCACAGCTCGCACACCCCTAAGGCCGGCCCTGGTTGCAACACTACAGCTCCCAGCATGCCCGGACAGCCAAAGGATACATTTACACATACCGTATCTGCTGCTGATTTGCTGCTGAGTTTCACTATTTATTTGTATTGATTTATCAGCATTAAAGGGGTACTCCGGCACTTAGACATCTTATCCTCTATCCAAAGGATAGGGGATAAGATGCCTGATCGCGGGGGTCCTGCCGCTGAGGACCCCCGTGATCTTGCGCGCAGCACCCCAGTTAAAATCAGTCCCCGGAGCATGTTCGCTCCGGGTCTGATTACCGGCGACCACAGGGACAGCGGCGTGTGACATCACTCCTCTGCCCCCGTGTGACGTCACGCTCTGCCCCTCAATGCAAGCCTATGGGAGGGGGCGTGACAGCTGTGGTCGCTGGTAATCAGACCCGGAGCAAACATGCTACGGGGACTGATTTTATCTGGGGTGCTGCGGGCAAGATCACGGGGGTCCCCAGCCACGGGACCCCCACGATCAGGCATCTTATCCTCTATCCTTTGGATAGGGGATAAGATGTCTAAGTGCCGGAGTTCCCCTTTAAATCTGCAGCAGAAATGGTGAATACACCCTATGGGTAGGGTCACACGTAGCGCATCCGCATCGTATTTGATGCTGCGGATGCGCTACTGCCCGTCCCTAGAGTGTGCCTCCAGCTCTGCCCGTGTGTCCCGTGCCCGTGTGTCCCGAGAGTGAGCTGTGAGCCGCAGCCATGCGCATTGTACTCCGGACATCGTGGCCACTCTTGGCATAGCTTAGGGAGCAGGGGGAGCGGCCTCAATGTCTGGAGAGCTGTGCATCCCTCTGTGTCTGCTCATATTGGGGAATTGCTGCTGTGAGCAGGACACATGGGAAAAGCTGGAGGAACACTCTAGGGACGGGCAGTAGCGCATTTGCATCATCAAATACGCTGCGAATGCACTACGTTTCACCCTACCCTGAGGCTGGGTTTCCACTTGTATTTTGTTTTTGTTTTTTCAAAATTTATGAATGGATTTATGAAATGCCATACCCACTTCTCCTACCCCTAGAGCATACTATCAATTATAAAAATCTTAAAAAAAGAAAAACATTATAAGAAAGGTGATTTATATTTTCCTGTTGACTTCTAGCTATGATCTGGCCACAGTTTTTTTGTGCTTTTATGCAACAAATGTGTTGCGCAAAAGAAAAGTGGTGTGATAGCGTGGGGGGGAGTAGGGTATGGGGAGTGTAGCTGTGCGGTGATCAAAGGGTGCTTGTTAACCCTTGCTATTCGCGACGCCAGGCTGAGGGCTCCTCAGTAATGCTTGTCCTACCGCCACCCTTCCAAAGAGCGATAGGGAGGTAGATAAGAATAGAATGTCCACAACCGGAAAGTTTTCTGAAACAGGTATAACTTTTACTGAAGATTTTCTGCAAGCTTCATAAACGGAACAGTCTCTATACATACAACTGCTTACTTTGGAGATTGACAAAGGTTGGGACTTTAGCAATTTAGAGTCTTTTAGTATTGTGCGCTGTTCCACTGGATTTAGGGGATTTAGTTGCGGTCCAGTAGTCACGCTAGCTTTAGCGGGGGTAGTTTAGAACTCACGGTTTTTGTTCAGCTGAGGCCGGTAGTTTTTCAGGCCTAGCGTGTCTTTGCAAGTTGCGCAGATCTGTCCTGCTAGTCCGGCATCCACGAGAGCAGCGACCCAAGAGAGTGATAATTGGCTAGAGCTCCCTTATATGGGCAGGGGCTGGACTAGTGCTAATTGGTCCAATACTTATGTCAATCACCATTACAAAGGCTTGTGGGTAACATGTGACCCAAGGACCTCCAAAGGTCCTCCAACATACCATAGAGGATATCAACATGGTCACATGACCGAAGGTCCTGCGACACTAAACAAGGTAAGCACTATACATTATTATTAACTATACATTATTAATAAATATATACAGGTATTAACATTAGAGAATTAGACTTGAGGAGAGGTGACTATGGGCTGTCCCAACTGAGGGACCCTACCTGAGCGTAGTTACCCTGACTTTGGGGACCTCTACACTAGGTACGGTATGTAATACGGTACCGGGATACCACAGTGGCGTCACTTATTCTTGCACTAATTGGGCTTTTTAAAAAAAAAATTAAAAATCATAATACGTGTCAAATACACATCTAAAAAAAACATGTAAAATCTAAAAATATCTAAAGTGTAAGCATAAGCCCTTATATTAGCAATGGTAATTATTACATTAGTAACTCGTCCATGGAAGTGACTGATGTATTCGGCTCCATTGGCCATAGATAAGGACATTCCCCGCATGCTTTCTGCACAGCTATACAGAATCTGTATCTTCATAGGGAATAAATTGTGGATAGACAAAGACGATATACAGATAAGACATCTAGGGAGGAGGGGGGGGGGGGATTTATCATTGTATGTCAAAATCAAGTTATTTTAACCCCTATTTGCTTATGCATATGTCATGTTATATTTTCCCCATATTTATCATAAGGCCATGTTCACATGACAAAAATGAGCAAAACGTCCACCTGAAAAATAAGGCACTAGGACATACGCCATCTTGATAGACGGCAATGCACTCGTTTATAAGGCCCAATCAATCATTAAAGACCACTGGACCATTTGAGTCCAAAACCTTGAAATGTGTGTACACTGGGTGACGATATGTGGCCAATATCAAAGGGATTATTGGGTGCACAAAGCTCTCATTCGGCCGATAATTGGCTTGTGTAAAAGGATTTTTAGGCACAGTGATGTCATGGTACAGGAATAATGTACACATTGATGTCATAGAACAGGGATTCTGTACACAGTGATGTCCTAGTATTGGGCTAATACACAGCGATGTGACAGTGCAGAGATAATGTACACAGTGATGTCATAGTATAGGGAGGGCTAATACACAGTGATGTCACAGTGCAGGGAAAATGTACACAGTGATGTCATAGTATAGGGAGGGCTAATACACAGTGATGTCACAGTGCAGGGAAAATGTACACAGTGATTTCATAATTAGCAAAGAGAAGAGACAGAGGTAAGATGTAGGTATCTAGTACATACAAAAACACTATAATACTCCCTAAATAAGTAGCAATAACACCTATGGTATAAGGTGAACTACCAACTAACTGCAAAACCAACAATACAAAACTGGAGTCACTGGTATAATGTTAAAAACAAAGAATTTTATTGGTATGCGCAAAAACCAAATTACATGAGAGAGGAGGAAAAACATAAAAAAAAAATTGCACGCTGACCTTCGTCCGGGGACTTGTGGGTATGTGGACTTGTGGGTATTACATGCTGTCACGCGGTTCTCTTTACTTTATGTTTACAATTGTCAGCACACGGCACTTTACCTGTTTGCACAATGATGTCACAGTACAGGGATGATGCACACAGTGGTGTCATAGTACAGGGGAAGTGTACACAGTAATGTCACAGTGCAAGAATAATGTACACAGTAATGTCACAGTGCAAGGATAATGTACACAGTGATGTCACAGAGTATGGGGATAATACACACAGTGATGTCACAGAGTACTGGGTAATGTACACAGTAATGTTACAGTGCAAGGATAATGTACACAGTGATGTCACAGAGTATGGGGATAATACACACAGTGATGTCACAGAGTACTGGGTAATGTACACAAATAATAATGGAGACTGTTGTGGTAATGGTGGGGTGTGTGGTGCAGGGCAGATGTTGTTTCCCTAGGGGCAGATGGTATTAACCCTTTCTGTTTGTGACGCCAGGGCATCGTTTAGCCTTAACCACCCAAAGGTATACCGTAGGATCCTGGGCTAGGCATGGGGGCAATGAAGACACGAGGTCAAGTTACGGTAGCTTTACTGAGGATAGACAGTTGTTACAGTCTATGCAGTACAGCTATGGCCCAAGGAGGTGACCAGTGACACAGAGACAACACAGGTCTGCTTCGACTTGTAGTAGAAAAGAGAATTTAGTGCAGGCCACACTGAGTACACAGAAGTCTTGACTTGACTGACAGGACTGTGACTTTAGCTTACTTTGCACTTGACTTGTGGCTGCAGGACTTGACTTGAGGTCTACAATATTCTGGACACACACACTAAGACGACTTGACTGCACTGGACCTCAGGAACAAGAGAGAGAGAAGCTAGCTCCACCCAGGGTTTATATGGGGGACATATATAATCATAGAACAAAAAATCACAAAGCACTTTCTGCGTTTAAAACACTTTTTCTTTTTAGTAGCCGCCTTCAGGCAACAATTTTAAATAGAAAATAACAGACAATATTCACCCCAAGTGCTCACCGATATACGCGGCAGTCCATCAGAACTCCATTCAATCTTCCCCGTTCAGCGGGCATAAAGAGTTCAGAGAACCTTCCTTCCTCTCATGAAGGAGACCACTGAATGAGCGCGGGACACTTCCGACGTTTCGGAGGACACGCCTTTATATGGGGGACCTTTGGGGTCAGCTGGTCACTAGTACCTCCTGGGTAACAATCACATGGTACATTTATTAAAGATACAACACACAATATAATACTCAACATATTTATATGGGGGAAACAACTGCAGGGGGCCCTGGGGACACTGAGGGACACTGCCTGACAGGGCAGGAAAGGTAAGGGGAAACACCATCCTGTACTGGGCCACCAAACTGTGATGTAACACTAATGAGACAATGTGCACAATTCATGTCAGAGTATATGGACAGTGCACACAGTGATGCCATACAGCACAGTTCTGTCAATTTAGAGAGGTAATAAATACAGTGATGTCAAAGTAGAGGAATAATCCACCCAGTGATCTTACAATCCAGGAATTATACAAACAGTGATGTCATACTAATGTAGTAATGTCATAACACAAGTTTAAAGAGTACCTGTCATCAAACCATATTTTCTATGATATGTACAACGAAGAAACAAACCGGCGTCCTGCACTCACCGCTCAAACTCTGGTCAGTCAGCTCCCATCTCTGGCTGCTCCTCCGGTATGGTGGTCGAGGTAGCGTGGGGCGCTCAGAGGCGACTGCCGGCGGTTTCACTCATAGGTATGCTCTTCTTCTGGAGGACGCCTGTTTGTTTCTTCATTGTACATATAATTGATCACTATTCTACTTGTCCTAGCACCTCCCCGGCTGGATTAACTAGCTACCTGACCTGGTAAGACACCGTCCATTTCGTGAGACTGCGTCCGCAAGGTATCAGTGCCACTTATTCTTTTTTTTCTTGTTGTTATCTTTTAAACCATATTTTCTAAACTAACTCAGATTATATTCCCTAACTACTCCTAACACCCCTTCTGCCAAAAAATTCTTAGCTGTGAAAAGCTCTGTATCTTGTGTGAGCTCCCGGCAGTAGAAGATGGGCGTTCTCTAGCAGGGGCGACGTTTCTGAAGCCTGCGAGAGCTGTGCCTCGCCATGCCCCGCACACACTTCCTGAGTTTGGACTTCTGCAAGTCTGGGTGGAGACCAAATTAACTGTTTGGGAACAGAACAGAGCCACCTAGTGGCCGTTTTTTCAATCACATTAAAAACATATAAAGATTGAGAATTTTAACAGCAAGTAAATAGCAAAGTGTCTTATAATAACATAATATATTAAAAGTTTTGTTTGGTGACAGGTACACTTTAATGCAAAAATCAATGCAATAGAGAAGGTAAAATACATAAAGCAGGAGTAGTCATAGGTCTCCATAGTCAAAATTTGAATGTGGGTGCATTAGGTTTTTTTACATGACACATTACATACATTTTAACACTGACTGCGCCTTACGTGTAAGAGGAAGTAGACCCTCTTAGTTGTTTGTTCCCCATATCAGCTGCTGTGCCTGCTACCCTGATAGATACACCCAAGCCTATTAATATAATATAAGCATACATGTAGTATCATCTATGGGTTAGTACAGTTGTTGTTTCCAACAGTTCAAGAAAATATCATCATTTAATGAAATGTGGCCCATCTATGTGTCTGGAATCCTTGGCCTATTGGACCTACCAGTAGAGATGGTTAGTATGACCCTTGAGTGAGTGTCTTCTTTCCTGGTGTTTGGAAAGGGAGAGCTTTGGGAAGTAGTATGGCGAAGCCTGAGCTAGGGTGCTACATCCCCCTTTAACACATGCAGATGTTTCACCTATAGGATTGCCACCATTCCTATAACAGAAGCCCACTACACGCACAGGTTTCATGGCTCCTCAGTCAACATGTACAGGGATTTAGTTCACTGGAGACATTGAAAAGATCATGTAAATTACTTGTATTGGTGAATCACAAAGAAGTGAATAGCTAGGGGGGGCTGGAAACAATGGATTTTATGGAGACCATGGGGGTTTACTTGAGGAAGAAGAGAAAGTGTGATCGCCCAAGGCCTAAATAGGGAGGAGAATGTTTCCAGTGAGTACTTTGCAAATGAAAGGAGAGATAATGGTGAATCTTCTAGGGGTTGGTAGAGTCTGATGGAGGATGCCATGATATTTTTGCATTTATATGGACCTCTTGTGCATCTTGTGGACCTCGTTTGCAGCTTGGGTTGCCACCTGGCCAGTATTTTTCCGCCACGGCCGGTTATTTGGCCGCCCTGCCAGTATTTTTATATCAAAAACACCGGCCATGCAATGGTATTTATCCAACCAATCCTCCAATTCCTGGTGCACCATACACTATACTAGTGTTTCCCAACCAGGGGGACCTCCAGCTGTTGCAAAACTACAACTCCCAGCATCCCCGGACAGCCAACGGCTGTCCGGGCATGCTGGGAGTTGTAGTTTTGCAACAGCTGGAGGCACCCCTGGCTAAGAAACACCGACCTTTACTATATACTACTATATAGTTCAACATGCTGGGAGTTGTAGTTTTCGTGTGGGGCAGCTGCCTATCAGGGCATACTGGGTATTGTAGTTAGTAACTAAGTGCAAATCCTGAATTTAATTAAAAAAGAAGCGATCAAAAAGTCACCTCAAAACAAAAATGGTACTGTTAAAAACTACAGATAGGGGTGCAAAAAATGAGCCCTCATACAGGCCCGTATAAGGAGAAATAAAAAAGAGTTAGTGGTCAGAATAGGACAAAATTTCCCCCGCATACGTGCATCCTGTGATGTCACGCATATATAATTAATTATGCAAATTAGCATGGCCAGTATTTTTATTTTTTTTGCAAGAAAAGTGGCAACCCTAATTGCATCCCAACTGTAATATGACCATGTGCCTGAAACCCTGGAATACTGTATCTCCATATGACATTACAAATTATGGAGGCATTCTCCTGCCTCTGGAAGCATCTAGAGTGGAATATGGTGCCTCCCAGAGCCGTGTGAACATAGCCGAATACGGCAAAGACTTGGAGTTTTTCCTGGTTTTCGAACTTCTTTGCCCATTTTTATGAGTAGGGAAAAATAAGCCTGTGATCCCATAGAAGGAAGCTGGACAATGGCGATGAAGAATATAGCCACAGGCTGCAGCGCAAACATAATAGAGCCCAGCACCAGCTGACCCCTGTCCAAGAAAACAAGCGTCAGCACTTTCCTATGGCATGGAGGGACTGTGTGACAGATCAGTGAGCTCAGCCTCACCAGGCCCAGAACCAACAATGATATGGTGAATGGGAGGCCGCTGCGTCCAAACCTTAACCCTTTCACAGAACGGAGAACAAATGCTGCATTATGTCTGCAGCCTCAGATCTATGGACGCCTTTGTGCTGCTTTCATGTGCATGCTAAGTATGCTGCGGAAAATCTGTTTAAAGGGAAACAGTAGTATCAAGGTTACCCATTGGATTATAGATGTCCCATAAAAGAGGAAGTAGCTCTAAATGCCTTGATCCCAAAGTGCCAATCTGGGGGCCACAACACGGGATGTTTTCTTCTGTGACTCCTTAAAACAGTTTTTCCCAACCAGGGTGCCTCCAGCTGTTGCTATACTACAACTCTCAGCAGCCTTCAATTGCATGGCAGAACTTATGACGTAAATCTGGGTTAGGCCGAAATAATCAACATGTTTATTTTTTCGTCTGAATTTGCTTAGAACTGCATTGAAGTCAAAGCCTGTGCCGCCATTATGCTGCAGAGGCTTATGCAAGCGCAATTCCGCTCAGCGTATGTTCATAGCGTGTGTAGAGCAAGGTTTTCCAACCAAAGTGCCTCCAGATGTGACAAAACTACAACTCCCAGCATGCCTTCGGCTGTCTGGGCATGCTGAGAGTTGTAGTTTTGCCACAGCTGGAGGCACCCTGGTTGGAAAACACTGCCTAAGAAGCTGAAGAGTCCTGTGCTGACATATGTGAAGGGTCAGGGTGCCATCAGATATTATCATTAGTATATAATGTAAGCTATTTTACAGCACATCGATCAGCACAATTTATAAATATCTTCCTAATTCATAGTTATTGTGTAGCTGATAGCGAGGGGTTACAAATATGATAAATGCCCCATGCACACACACTACAAAAATAGGCTAACACTGAAAAATAGGAATACTTTTTGCATTAATTAAAATGCCCCATGTAAACAAGAAAGGCAATTGTAGATAATCAATAAAAAATACTGTTCATCAATATATAGGGGGCTTATGACTAAGTGGTAACCCACAAAACACGTCAAGAATTGCTGTTCTTGTATCGTGACGTCTTCTGTATTGTTTAAATGGATCCTTAATAAAAGATGTTTTAACACAGGACCTCCGACTGAGCACTGGACTTCTTCTCTTGTACTGATTCCTATTCTCTGTTCCTGTGAGTGTCCGGTGCACTCTCATAGGAGAACACAAGTGAGTGAGCCAACAACCTTCCTTTGCTTATGCAAATACATTGGAGAGACCATCTTTGCATTTGTCCATATAGGTTGAACACAAGTCAATGACAATGCCAATGAATGCCGATGAGCCACTTCTACTTGTGCAGAAGCCCTCATCAATAAGTGATTGTCCTGGTTACAGGTGGCTCTTAAATGGACTGTCTCAGGAGAGACATTGATTACATTTGGAGACGCCATTTATATCTGATCATAGGGGGTCTGACTTTTCCGACCCCCGCTGGGCAGCCACATGGCCACCCTATTCATTGTCTATGGGAGCACCGGAGATAGCCAAGTACAGCGCTATGCTATCTTCAGTGCTCATGTGCTGCTTACCACTCCATTCTGTGGTGCAGCTTGGGTCCTCAGGATGTGGTAAATGGTTTGAAAATACAAAATAAACTCTATGGGACAACCATACAGAGGGTATTCCTAAAAGAAGAACATAAAGGCACGCATTTCATGGGCTTGTGATTCCCCCCTATTGATTCTTGGGCTAGGGTCACACTAAAGAATTTCCCAGTGTAATTCCGCGTAGAGATTACACTTGGAAATTCCAGAACATCAGAATCCAATTGCTGTCAATAGGATAGGCTGCACAGTGCACAAATTCCGCAGCCGGAGTGATGATCTCAGTCATTCTTTCGGTGGAATCCGCCTGGAATACAATATTTGTGGTCCTAGCACTGATTGATTCAGTAGGCACTGGCCGCACTCACCTTAGACTAGGAACTCCGTTTTAAAATTCCACTTGAAAATTGCTGGCAATGGGATTTAGCTGCACAGTGCACTCTGCGAAATTTAAGTGACGAAAGTTCCGCTACTAAAAATTCCACTGTTGTAAGAATGATCTTGCTCATTCTTTCAGCCCAATCTACCTGGCGTCTGAGGGGTATGGGTGAGAGATGAGGGAATTTTAGAAAATTTCGATTCGGACGATTCGTCAAATTTTCTGAAAATATTAGGTTCAGTACAAATTTATTTGCGGTGAATCTGTATTAAAAACGGCAAGTTCTGGCCTACAGAGCGCCTCAATAGGGGTGTAGAACACTTTGCCTTGCTTTAACATGCATAAGGAGTGTGCTGGGTTAGTGAAATAATACTGTTATTCAGTATGACATGCAGATTAGAGGCATCACTATTAGAATCACTGTCACAGTGCCTGGAGTTGGGATCAGTATGAGGAGACCATTTAGTGGCTGAATGAAACAGCATGGAGGTGGCGGCAGCTTGAGGAGACCATATAGTGGCTGAATGACACAGCCTTGAGGTGGCAACAGCCTGACGAGACCATGGGGCCTCACAATTGAAAAAATTAAAGATATTTTTTAACATTTAAATTGAAGATTTCAAATGGATGAACCTAAAAAGTTTTATTTAATGTGCCAGCAGCATGAGGAGACAATATGGCGGTACAATGACACAGCCTGGAGGTGGTAGAAGCATGAGGAGACCATATAGTGGCTGAATGACACAGCCTGTAGTTGGCGGCAGCATGAGGAGATCATATAATGGCTGAATGACACAGCCTGGAGTTGGCGGCAGCAAGATCAGACCATATAGTGGCTGAATGACACAGCCTGGAGTTAGCGGCAGCATGAGGAGATCATATAGTGGCTGAATGACAGCCTGGAGTTGGCGGCAGCATGAGGAGACCATATAGTGGCTGAATGACACAGCCTGGAAGTGGCCGAAGCATGAGGAGACCGTATAGTTGCAGAATGACACAGCCTGGAGGTGGCAGCAGCATGAGGAGAACATGTGGTGGCAGAATGAGACAGCCTGGAGCTGGCATCAGCATGAGGAGAACATATGGTGGCAGTATGAGACAGCCTGGAGGTGGCATCAGCAGCATCAGGAGTCCTGAAAGTGACCCGGTGACTTAGTGGGGCGGTGGGTGGCAATACCAGTACCCGGTGACGAAGGTGGGTGAAAAAAGGAGAACTTGGCATCAGATGTGTGGCATCAGGCAGGTGGCAGGATCAGAACAGTAGCTGAGGCAGGTAGGCAGAAGAAAACGGTCTCTTTTGTAAAAGTGTTATGTAAAACGTAACTTTTAATAATACTCTTAGAATAAAATATATGTACCCAATTTTGTTTTTAAATCAAACAAAAGGAAAACTGTGCAAAAAACAACATGTACCACCTACACCATCAAGTATTGATGTGATGCAAAAACCTCTAATAGTTGGAAGGGAACAACGTATAGTCCATTGTAACAGGTGGGAGTAAAAACTTCCCCTGAAAGGCCCTACTCTCGCATTATTAATTCCCTTTATGGCAAGTGTTACTCGCCCTTAAAAGGGCGGCCCCACACAGCAAACTCTCCCTATTTCCACCTAAAAAAAACTCTGAAATGGCAGTGTTGTAGGTGGAAATAGGGAGAGGTTCCTGTGTGGGGCCGCCCTTTTTAAGACAAGTAACACTTTCCTCGAAAAGGTAGAATGGAATAACGTATTGTCCATTATAGCAGGTGGGGGTAAAAAATTCCCCTGTAAGGCCCTACTCTCGCCCTATTAATTTCCTTCTTGGCAAGTGTTACTTGCCCAAAAAAGGGCGGCCCCACACAGGAAACTCTCTCTATTTCCACCTAAAAACCTTGGGAAATGACAGTGCTTGTAGGGGCAAGAAAGCGGATGTAGAAAGCTACTCATCAGCGACTGTAGACTCAGGCTGCTGCTGATGGAGCTGGTACTGCTCCTGCCGCCCACCCCTCCCCAGCAGCCATGGCAGTGGAAGGTGAGTGCAGAGGGACCCCGAGTCAGACCTGCGAAAGGATGGACGATGGTGCAGATAGGCATCGGCCAACTGACTACGTAGGATGTCTTTGTAGTTGGTCAGTTTGTCCGCCCTCTCAGTGGGTGTAAAAAAGGCCCCCATTTTGTGCCGGTAACGATGGTCCAATAAGGTGGAGAGCCAGAAGTCATCCTGCTGCTGAATGGTGACAATTCGGCGGTCACTACGGAAGCAAGTGAGCATACATCGTGCCATTTGTGCAAGTAACTTCGAGGGAGTCCCTGCCTCTATTTCCCCTGCATACTGCCACAATGTGACTGGGTCCTCTGTCTCGCCTTCCTCATAACCCTCTAGCTCCTCTAGCTGCTCCTACTTCTCCTCTCCTGTCAGATTACTAGAAAAACCGCACATCTCGCAAAACCTAAACTGTGCTCCAGTGTGCCCCTCCCCCTACTCCTCCAGTTCAGCCCTCACAGGGCTCATATGGCCGTGAGATGTAGGGGCTACGTCTCCAGTGCTCTGACCAGCCATCGTTTCCAACACATGTTGTAGTAAATGAAGCAGTGGAATTATGTCGTTCATCCTGTAATCCTAGCGACTGGCTAATATTGGCTTCCTCAAAGGGCCTGAGCAAACGGCAGGTGTCACGTATGAGCTGCCACTGGTTGACATTGAAGTTACCCAGGGGAGTCCCCCTATCAGCTTGGATCATCAAGAAATTGGTGATGGCCTTTTTCTGTTCGTATAGTCGGTTCAACATATGGAGGGTGGAATTCCAATGCGTGGAAACGTCGCAAATCAGACTATTTTGGGGGATACCGTTCTGAAGCTGCAGCTTAAGGAGGGTGTGCTTGGTGGTGTACGAGTGGCTGAAGTGCATGCAAAGTTTCCTTCCCATTGTTAGGATGTCTTGCACTTCAGGAACCGCTTGACAACCAGATTGAACATGTGAGCCATGCAGGGCACATGTCTCAGGCTTCCTTGTCGAAGCGCAGACAAGATGTTCTTCCTGTTGTCGGTCACCATGATCCCATTTCCAGTTTTCGTGGAGTAAGAAATTTTTCGATTTCTTCATGAATGACTTTTAGCAGTTCCTCCCCTGTGTGACTCCGTTCACCAAGGCAAACCATGTGAAGAACAGCGTGACACCGCTGTGCCCTGCACACATGGTATGCTGGAGGGGCTGAGGAGGCGGAGTTGCACACTGTCACTGGACCAACTGCCTGAGAGCGTGGAGGCGGAAGTGGCGTGACCTATCCAAATTGCTGCACAGTGCCTGTGCAGGAACCACATTTACCCAGTGGGTCGTAAAGGACATGTATTGTCCCTGACCGTAGTTACAGCTCCACACGTCGACACTGCCATGCACTTTTGTACACACCGACAGGCTCAAGGACTGGCCCACCTTCTGTTCCTCAAAATTGTGCAGGGCTGGTACTGCCTTCTTCGCAAAGAAATGACAGCTTGGGACTCTCCACCTCGGCTCGGCACAAGCCATCAATTCTCTGAAAGGTGCAGAGTCCACCACTTGAAAAGGGAGGGACTGCAGCACCAGCAACTTGGACAGGAGCACATTCAGTTTCTGCGCTCTTGGATATGGCTTCGCCAATGGATTGCTGGTGGAATGGCTGACTGTCGTCTAGATCATACTCACTAAATAGTGGAGCTGAACCCACAGCATAAGATACTTTTGTGGGGGAGGGAACAGCATAGGACAGATGAAATGGGAGGACAGGGACTGCTCCCGGGCCATGCCAACTGAGGGTTGAGTCTGAGGAACCCACCGACTGTTGACTGGAGGTATCAGATGTCACTTATGATGAAGTGGATGACCGTGTTAACCAATCGATGACCGCAGATGAATTGCTGGTCTAGACACCACCCCTAGCTGATACCGGGAGCTCAGGTCTCTCGCTGCCACTCCTGCTGCCACTCTCCACTAGTCTGCTGAGACCTCTGCCTGATGAATTTAGGCCTCAGCCACTCCTCTGTGCACGCCCTGGCTCTTCTCTGCCTGACATGATATAGTGCGTAGCGTATATGAGGGGAGTACAATACGCTCCACTACGCTTAAAACAGTATTTGTCTACAACACCAGCAGGTGTGTACTTTTGGCTGGCCTTTCACAGTATCTAGGCCCTTAAGACTTTAACAGGAATAAAATGGTTATAGATTGAAGAAAGCAGTGATTCTACACCTCAGTGTAGTCAGCGTCAAACCAATTTAAGTTAAAGGATCTAATTCTCAAGTGAGAACCATAACCAACAGTCCATCTTTAATCATAAAGAATCAGGCATGATAAAAACCCAACATGAACTATTCCACTTTCCCCCAATATCAGTTAGAGGAAGGTTGGGAGGCTCCTTTATACATGAGACCCAGCTGATCCTGTCACAATTGTGATTATGTTCAGCTTAGTTGTATGACCAGTAATGTGCATAACATTGGTAAAATAAAGGTCAAGTGGTCCTTTAAGAATGATGAAAACAATCTTACATATTGTAGAAAACCCTATAAATAAATTGGACAGAATTAGAAAACCATGGTTGCTGTTTTTCAAAGTGGCATTACAGCTTTGCTCCATTGACTGTAATAGAGCTGTTCCAGATACAATCCCTGGATAGGTGATAGGTTGGGTGCTGCTTCTGGAAAAAGGCAGCCGTGGTTTTCTAATCTTGTACAACTTCTTTAATGCTGGATTAATCCTTCTATATAAAGATGTACATGGATACTCACAAATATATTCTTCTATTGCATTTACCAAGAATAAAAATACATGACAATGCCTCTCTAATACCTTATCTAATTTCCTCTCCTTTCAGTTCCTTGCAATTATATAGCTTATACTGAATTCTTAGAATCATGGTCAATTCTATTGATAAGTACCAAGAAAAATGAATGCAGTGTTTTTTCAAAGGTAAAGACAATTATGGCCCGTGAAGCAAGGACTTATTGTACGGGGATGCTTTCTGCTGTATGAGGACATCATTATACAATTCTATTATTTTCCCTTTTACATAGGAAAGTTCAATTTAAAAATTACTGCCCAGATAGCAGTAGGACTAGTTATTTTGATATAAAAGGCAAAACTAGCAAACTTGATCCTTGTGAACAGACCCAAGGACATTAAAGGGGTTATCCAGAAAAAACTTTTTATATATATATATATATATATATATATATATATATATATATATATATATATATACATATATCAACTGGCTCCAGAAAGTTAAACAGATTTGTAAATTACTTCTATTAAAAAATCTTAATCCTTTCAGTACTTACGAGCTGTTATTTTCTGTCTAAGTGCTCTCTGATGACACGTGTCTCGGGAGCTGTCCAGAGTAGAAGCATATTCCAATAGCAAACCTATTCTGCTCTGTGCAGTTCCTGAGACAAGCAGAGATGTCAACAGAGAGCACTGTTTCCAGACAGATAAGAACAACTCAACTTCAGCAGCTGATAATTATTGGAAGGATTAAGATTTTTTCATAGAAGTAATTTACAAATCTGTTTAACTTTCTGGAGCCAGTTGATCTAAAAAAAAAAAAAAAATGTAATAGGAAGTCTCCTGTTCTGATATAGCCTAAAAAAGAAGAGTGCAATAAATGTCCATGTTATTTTTATGACAGCATTTTATAGCTATCCTGGTGACAACCAGCATTCAAGCCATCTTTGTACTTTGTGTACTTTAAGATAACCATTACAATATTTGCCAGCATTTAAATTAGAACTGAGACAAGCATGGCTCTATACACTGAGGACAAGCAGGGCTCTATACACTGAGGACAAGCAGGGCTCTGTGCACTGAGGACAAGCAGGGCTCTATACACTGAGGACAAGCAGAGCTCTGTATACTGAGGACAAGCAGGGCTCTATACACTGAGGACAAGCAGGGCTCTATACACTGAGGACAAGCAGGGCTCTATACACTGAGGACAAGCAGGGCTCTATACACTGAGGACAAGCAGGGCTCTGTGCACTGAGGACAAGTAGGGCTCTGTACACTGAGGACAAGCAGGGCTCTGTACACTGAGGACAGGCAGGGCTCTGTACACTGAGGACAAGCAGGGCTCTGTACACTGAGGACAAGCAGGGCTCTGTACACTGAGGACAAGCAGGGCTCTGTACACTGAGGACAAGCAGGGCTCTGTACACTGAGGACAAGCAGGACAAGCAGGGCTCTGTGTGCTGAGGACAAGCAGGGCTCTGTACACTGAGGGCAAGCAGGGCTCTGTGCACTGGGGACAAGCAGGGCTCTGTACACTGAGGACAAGCAGGGCTTTGTGTGCTGAGGACAAGCAGGGCTCTGGGTGCTGAGGACAAGCAGGGCTCTGTGCAGTGAGGGTGCGTGACACACTTCTGGCTCACACATCAGGATAATTGAAGAGATCCTATGCAGATAGGCACAAAGAGATGCTCCAGGCGCTCTCCTCTACGGCTCCGATTTCTTATAAAACGAAAGCGGACAAGGAATATAATAAATACTGATTTTATTCAGCAATAATAAAAATACAAGCGCTACGGACTACGCATTTCAAGGAGTGGGACCCCCTCTTTGTCAGGTCCAATGATATATTAGCATATAGTGACGTTATTTATACACAAAAAGCCTGCGAGAGCAGTGGGTCTATTAAAAATTCCAAACGTTTTTACAATACAAATAATAAAAGACAAATCCGTGACAGATAAAAAATTAAAGTAAAAGAGCTTCGGCACTGGGAAGGTAGCCCTTACCCTCAGATCTCCCTACATGTGTATCGGCAGATAGATGGCAGAGCAATCGCTAGATGGGAAGCCACATCGTTATTTATGCAAGATCCAGATTATTCTGGCAAATTATATGTGGCATAATATTATATTATGTATTATATGGCATAATAATTCTATATAGCAGGAAACAAGTTGTTCTGGCAAACTGTGTATGGCATTATATATATATATATATATATATATATATATATATATCATAGCATAATGATTTTATATAACAAAATGCAAGTTGTGTTGGCAAATTATTTATAGCGTGATTTAATGTACTGGGTTTTAGAATGATTTTTGGATACAAGAAAAAAGACGGTGCGCACCTCGTGCAGGTAACCAGGATAACTTTGTGTGTAGATGGTTAGAAAAATGGGCCAGCAGGGTGGTCCCTTACCTTACGGTGTTATGCTCAGAGCATAACACCTGTAGTCACTTAGAGATTGGAGAGGGGTCGCGGCATCCAGGTTCCTCTGGGCTCTGGGTAACAGGGTCCAGTAAATCAATAGAAAGGTGGAGCGGATAATCCGATCGCAAAAGAAAAGGCGGAACTTCTGAAGGAGCGCAGACCTCTAAGGGTTAGGTTAAAATGAACGATTTATTTATAAAAGATGCAACGCAACATAAAAACAGCGTTTCCAGCCCGTACCGGGCTCTTCCTCAGGCATTAATGGAAACAGATAATTACACCTATACATTTAAAGCAAACTTGTGTTTTAATTCCGGGTCAGGTGTCAGAAATCCCGAACCGGAACCGCGTTCAAAGTAAAAGATAATCCTGATGAATATTGAATAAAATACAATAAAATTAGAGGGAGAACAATGTTACATATGTGGCTATGCTGGGAGAGATGTGTATGAATGAAGTTTAAAACATTACCGGTGTCGTTTAAGAAGTCGGTGGCGCAAGCGCAAATGGTATTAGTCTTCTGAGCGGCTGCCGGTCAGATGTAAAAGATCGTAGTTGACGCATGCGCGGCAGTGTAAGTGAAGGACCTGGAGGCCGGACTCGTATGGTACTTCTATGTCGGTAAGGACCATTAGCAGGTTTCATCAAATTACTTCTTTTACTTCATTTAACCCATACGGGGACAATGTACGGAGTGTGTACATCCAAAAAATCTCCAACTGGAGATTTTTTGGATGTACACACTCCGTACATTGTCCCCGTATGGGTTAAATGAAGTAAAAGAAGTAATTTGATGAAACCTGCTAATGGTCCTTACCGACATAGAAGTACCATACGAGTCCGGCCTCCAGGTCCTTCACTTACACTGCCGCGCATGCGTCAACTACGATCTTTTACATCTGACCGGCAGCCGCTCAGAAGACTAATACCATTTGCGCTTGCGCCACCGACTTCTTAAACGACACCGGTAATGTTTTAAACTTCATTCATACACATCTCTCCCAGCATAGCCACATATGTAACATTGTTCTCCCTCTAATTTTATTGTATTTTATTCAATATTCATCAGGATTATCTTTTACTTTGAACGCGGTTCCGGTTCGGGATTTCTGACACCTGACCCGGAATTAAAACACAAGTTTGCTTTAAATGTATAGGTGTAATTATCTGTTTCCATTAATGCCTGAGGAAGAGCCCGGTACGGGCTGGAAACGCTGTTTTTATGTTGCGTTGCATCTTTTATAAATAAATCGTTCATTTTAACCTAACCCTTAGAGGTCTGCGCTCCTTCAGAATGATTTTTGGGGGATTTCTCTTTCCAGTGGGTTTGTTAATAAATAAATAAATATAAAAAGAGAGATTTATTAAGATGCAAAACTTAGCCTATATAATATTAATTGGCTCATAAGCAAAGTTCCTTTACAGAGATTAAAACTGTTAGTATAAATCTATATGCAGAAAAATTCCTAGATAATCAAGGGAAATATGGTTAATTAATAAATTAAGTCAGTGGCCTCATTAAGGCCGTGAGGCTGTAAAGTGTGGAGGGCATTAAAGGGGTTATCCCCCATAAGGTGATTTTAGTACGTACCTGGCACAGACAGTAATGGACATGATTAGGAAGGATCTGTGCTTGTCTTGGGGCTAAATGGCTATGTTGTGAGATTACCATAACACTGTGGCTAGCTTTTTGTCAACTGGTATTTCCTGTTTGCTTTTTCTTTTTTTCTTTTTTTTTTTTTTTTACTACAAATCCCATAATTCCATTTTCTTCCCTCCCACACCCCACCCATTGAAACATGAATGAGCTGCATCCATTCAAAAGACCTGTGGTTTTCAATCAGGAGGCCTCCAGCTGTCATCAGCTGACTAGTGAGTCAGGTCTCGGCCGCATTGCAAACTGGGAAAAATCTGAGACAACGGTCATTTTGTATGATGGTAAAAATAAGTATTGGAGTGAAACTCACACAAGAATTTTGAGAAAACCGTCACACACAGGTACAGACACTATATTATGACCTACACTAACTTTACAGCCCCTGTAGAATAGTCAAATAAAAATAATTCCTGGAATACCCATTTAATCCAATACATTTCTTTTTTATCTAGCACCCCAAATTTATTTGGCACATGTGGAGAGATATGACCTATTGGCATCATAGAGCTAACATTTTCTCTTCTTTATGTTGTAAAGTGATGTGTCTTTAGAGGCTGTGGTACAGTAACTTCTTCTTTAAATTACTCTGGTTTTGCTTTAGTCGCTGATGTAATTGTTGAGTGGTTTGTCCCACATATTGCATACCACACTTGCAGTTGATTAGATATATTAAATATGAAGACTGGCAGGTCATATGATGTTTAACAGGAAAAACTTCTCTTGTATGGGTGCTAGAAAAGGTATAATTGACAAGCCAGGAGCCTGCGCAGAGCCCTGCTTGTCCTGCCTTCACTTCCTGTGAATTCCCTTTCACTTCTGCGGAATAGGGCAGCGGAAAGTCCATTATAGTCAATGGAACTTCCATTTAAGGATAAATTGGAGCAAAATAAGCAGGTAAAAACCTCTCCAATTTCTCAGTGTGAACTTACCCTTAAGCAGATTGATAAATCCGGGCACAAGTCTTGATTACTGTATCTATGACAAAAGAACCTTATAACAGGAAGTTCCAGTTTTGTAAGGAAGTGACGGGAATTAAGACTAGTAGCCAAACAGCAGAAAAAGGTTCCATTGAGACTGTATTCATATAGTCATCTACATGTATTATGCTGAAACAAGAAGACTGCTATTTCTGGCTCATATTCTGTCCATTGTGCTACTGATCAATGATTCATACAATAAAGCAGTCCCGGATGACTCTTGGCACTGTGCACTATTATTTAATGTTTCCGTCTGTGTAGTTACAATCAATTTAAATAATGCATTAGATTTAGCAGTATCATCCATATCAGGCACTGTAAATAGAGATTAAATATGAGTATGTGATGTGTGTATGAGTGAAGGTCTTCAATGTCACTTGTACTGTAATATATATATTATGCACACACTATAGCACAATATATATAGGGTGGTCCACATTATGAACTGTTGGTGACTTGAATTATGAGATAGACCTTTAGAGAAATTTGATAGATTTAAAGAGGTTTTCCAAAGCATAGGGGATAAAATGCTGACTGTGATGTCATGGCCATGCCCCCTCAATGTAAGTCTATGGAAGTGGGTGTGGTGGAGGATGTGACGTCACAAGGGGGCGTGGGCGTGACATCAGCGTTGCATCACTAGTCATCAGGCACGGAGAAAAGTACGCTCCGTGCACCTGATGACTGCAATGCCGCAGCAGAGATCGCAGGGGTCCCAGCGGCGGAACCCCTGCAATCAGACATCTTATCCCCTATCTTTTGGATAGGGGATAAGATTTCTAGGAGCGGAGTACCCCTTTATATACTTACCTGCCAGATAGTAATTGGCATGCTTACCAAGGATCCGTGCTTGAGTTAAATGGCCATGCCCTGAGTCCTCCATAACACTGCTGGCTTGTTTGTATGAACTGACTATTTCCTTTTTCTGTGCCCTCCCTCCAGCTACAATCCCCATGATTCCTTGTTTCTAGGTGAGAGGTGACTTATTTCCCTCTGTCACGTCAACCACTCCAGCCATTGCAGCACAGCTAGGCTCCCTTCAAATGAGTGCTGTGCTCCTCCTATTGAAGCACAGATAGGCTCCTTGGTAACACCTGACTAGTGATGTAATTGTGGTGTGCCACGGGGTGTAATAAGGTGTATGGGGCAGATGTTGTAGCCCAGGGGAAGATGGTGTTAATCCCTAAATTTTGTGACACCAGTGCATGGTTTTCCCGGTAACCACCCGAACGGTAGCACCGCTATCCCTAAGTTAGGCGGGGTAATAATAGTCCAAGACCAGATTAGGGTTAACAGTAGCTTTACTGAGGTAGACAGATTGTAATAGTCTTTACAGCTAGGCCAGGATCCCAGAGAAGCTTGCTGAGACTTGCAGTGTTTGGACAGACTTCAACTCAGCCACGCTGACTATAATAGACTTGACTATAGACTTGACTTGACTGTAGGTAGTGACAGCAGACATAGATGACCTGACCTACTGACATGTGGCTGCTGGTTAGGCTTGAGGCCTCCAGATGTGCTGAACACTGGCTCTGAGACGTCTGGTCTTTACTGTATCTCAGCAGGAGTCATAAGAGAGAGATTGTAATGGCTGCCCCTCTTATAAAGGGGGGCTGAGCAAGAAGCCCATAGGTCAAGCTGCAGGTAACCTGGTTAGCTGGTGATCCCTGCGTAACAAATATGTGACAACAACATCATGTGACTAACTCAAAGGTCCTTAAAGGTCCTTTTTACCTAATACACCTAATATACAGATAACACGATGGGGGAAATACTGCAGGAGAGACCCTAGGTCACCGAGGGACTCAACCTGACAAGGACTATATCCCGTACTGGGACATCACATAATATCTCGGACTGCAATTCAACCTGGGTAGGGTCTGAGACAACACTCATTTTGTATGATGCTAAAAATGAACATTGGGGCAAAGATCACATAAGAATTACGAGACCAGCCATCAAACACAGGTACAGACACTATATTATGAAGTACTGTACACTAAATGTTTACAGTCCCTGCAGCACAGTCAAGTAAGTCAAACCCTTTAAGTGTCCAAGGGTCCGATAGCCTCATGGTCCTCAAAGCCAAGTAGCAGATGTAGCAGAAAAGCAGAGGGATGTAAGGGATGGCATTTAGAAGAAGACTTATTTCAACTCAAGGTTGACTTTCTTACTCTTGAGTGTGTTATGATGTAGTAAGCAAACATACTGTAGTCACCACAACTAGACCCAGATTGGCAATGTAAGTTGTTGTTGAAGTGTTACTGTCACTTTAAAAAAGTAATAACATGTCACACAGTCATGTCAAAGGTTTGATCAGTCGGATTCTGGGTGTTCAGGCCTCTACAGCCAGGAGAAGTGCATGGCTAAGCGTTTTACTCCCCAATTTGCTGTCTTTTCCGTCTTGCTGCAAGACAGACTTCATTGTAAGTCTATGGAGACTATCTCCTCCTCCATTATTATTAATGATGATAATAATAATAATTTATGTGTTACTTTTGTTGGTTATCTATAGTATATACTGTAAAAGAAAAAAAATGACAACTGGATATAACAGACTTTTATAACATATCAATCAACATTTTCATGGGAAAGTCAAACACTATTGATCCATACAATTAACCTGACAAAGGCCACGTATCAGCGCTAAGAAGTAGTCGGGTACTTTCATGCCAAATTAAGACTGACATGAGAAGTTTTATAGTCCTTGTGGAAAGTTGTAAAACAATGCAATAATCCCTTCACGTTTCATGTATCACAAAGAAAAGAATTGATTTGGGGTCATAAATCTCAACGTCAGCTTGAAAGCTTCCAAAATCCACTTGATGTTCTTCCATCCAGATGTTTTTCTTGTTAAACACTTGACCCTCATCTTCTCTTTAAAGTTTATAGATGATATTCGCCAAAAGGCCCCTAAGGCGATGCACAGACTCCTTTGATGGCCGTACACTGCCTGCCATCATCTGTGCACTTAAAAGTCTTCTGCACGTCAATTACTCCTGTGGATAGTACTAGTCATGCTTTGTTACCATCATTTCACATCCTTCATTTCGAAGTGCTCCTTAAAGGGGTTGTGCGCTGCCCTGCCTTTCGGAGCTCCGCTCGCAGCGTACGGAAGTTCATTACTCCGAACGCTGTGTGCGGGCTTCCGTGTTCGCGGCCGCCCCCTCGGGATGTCGCGGTCGCGCCCCCTTCCCATAGACTTTCGTTGAGGGGGCGGGCGTGACGTCACGAGGGGGCGGCTGCGAACACGGAAGCCCGCACACAGCGTTCGGAGTAATGAACTTCCGGACGCTGCGAGCGGAGCTCCGAAAGGCAGGGCAGCGCACAACCCCTTTAAAGATAATTTTTATTCTATTGTATGCCATTCTTCTGTCATGTACCTCCCTCTTCAAGTATGCTGGTTCGGGCGGCATTGGGGCTGCTCTGCCAGTGGGTCGTTCCCCCTGTGGACGCTGATGTCGCGGCAGTGGTGGTCGCCGCTCAGTTCAGCGCCTTTTTATGCTAGGGATGTTAGGGACCCGCTACTTACAGGTGGCCTTAACGTGGCTAGCGGGCTTGCACCTCATTATCATAAACTACACTAACGACCTGTTAATTTAATAAATGTTGCTGAGAAGCCTTACATCAAGGTGCATGTTGTAGATGTGCGACCATGTCTGTATTTTCTCTATTTGAAATGATATATTAGTTATATTTCTAGACAGAGTTGTACAACCAAAGAATAAGTTGGCCAGCACTATTAATTCCAAACTATTGTAAAAACCTGGCTTGCCGGTGCAGGCTGCTGTTGCTAGACAGAGTTGTAGCTACGGCGGGTGCAGAGGGGGCCCAAAGGACCCTCTTCTATAAAAGATTGCACCAGTATTACAAATGTAACATCAGGGGAGAAATCTGTTATAGATTTTACATTGTGGTCTAGAATCTTCAGGTTGAATCTTTGTTTCTAGAGGAAAGCTTTAATGTCATTTGTTAAAAATTTTCACATGTCGTCCAGACAGGTCAAAGTATAAATCACACGTGTGTCAGTCCGGAGACCTTCTGCAATCATCAGTAATAGGCTGCTGAAGTACACAGCAGCGCTCCTCACTCCCTGGGCAGGCTCTCTAGTCCGACTCTTTCACTCTATAGACCAGTGGTCTTCAACCTGCGGACCTCCAGATGTTGCAAAACTACAACTCCCAGCATGCCCGGACAGCCGACGGCTGTCCGGGCATGCTAGGAGTTGTAGTTTTGAAACATCTGGAGGTCCGCAGGTTGAAGACCACTGCTATAGACTAACAATTTGTTTGACAGCCAGGAAGTGAAGCGCATGCTGCTGCGCACATAACCCGGCTATTACTCTTGATCAAAGCGGGTCTCAGGACTGAGCAATCTAGACTTTTAACACTAATGCTTTAAAAGGGCACTTTCAGATACAAAAAAAAACTTTTTATATGTTGTACATCTCGGCAAAATGTGATGTCCCAGTACGGGATGTGGCTCTGTACTGTCCTTCTGCACTGTTAGGCAGAGACCCTGCATGTCCTCAGGGTCCCCCTGCAGAGGTATCCCCCCATGCATATAAGTTGTAGTATTGCTTTAAGTGTTTGTACCACATGATTGTTACCCAGAGGGCTCCCCAAGTTACCAGGTGACCCCCCCAAGTGACCTATGGGCTCCTTGCACAAGGGGAGGGACTGCAATTGCTCTCTTAGCTCATTGCTACTTCTGCTGAGGTCAAGTGCAGTAAAGTTGTTCCAGTGTCTGTGTCCAGAGCATTGGAGGCCTCAAGCCTAAAGTCTTGCAGCCACAAGTCAGCCATCAGTAAGTCACGTCAACTTATTGTCAGTGACCATCTCATTCAAGTCAAGTCCATCTGAAGTCACCGTGGCCTGCACTAAAGTCAGTCTAACTACTGCAAGTCTCAGAAAGCCTGCGAGGTCGCTCTGTGTCACTGTGGGATATTTGGATGTACTGCATAGACTGTATCACCTGTCTTGCCTCAGTAAAGCTTCCATTATCCTTCATTGCCCTGGCCTAACCCAGGATCAGCGGTATTACCTTCGGATGGTTAAGGATAAACCACGCCCTGACATCATGACAAGAAGAGGTTAATACCATCTGCCCCTTGGGCCATAACATCTGCCCTGCATCTACCCTGCATTGCACCCCGACACCACAAAAACATTAACCTTCATTAGAAAAAAATGTAACTCCTATAGAAATCATGGCTTATACAAAAGGCCACTAGGGGTCCCCATACCATCCAGAGCATAATCCTGTCTGGAAGAAGCATCATCTTTGTCTCAGCTGAAGCACAATGGGGCACACAAAATGGCGTTATTTTTCTATTATGTCCTACAACTATTTTTTTGGGGGGGTTTTGCCGTAGATTTTTTTGTAAAATGACTGATCTGTAGGTGCAAAATTGAAAGGGTTATGATTTTTAAAAGGTAAGGAGGAAAAAACTAAAGTGCAAAAACAGAAAAAAGCTCAGTCCATAAGGAGTTAAATGGGCACTCTCATTAAAACTAATTTCTGCTATTGCACTTCTTATGGTAAATAAACAATCTTTCTAATGTACTTTAAAAAAATAAATGAAGTTTTCCATGTTTTATTTGTGTTTAAAAAAGTTGCCACTAGGTGCCTCCGCACAGGCTTTGGACTCCTGCTGGCCTGGCAGAAGTCCAAGATCAGGAAATGCAGTCTGGAGTGCTGAGGGTGGTTAATGCAGGCTTAGCCAATCATAGCTCATCTCACACTGAATTGCTCTGGGTTGTGTGTAGCAGAGTGAGGGAGGAAGTTCTTCCCTGTTTGGCTTCAGATGATGTCACGCCTGCTGGGTAACGCCCCTTCCCAGTCTGTGAGTCTGACTGAGACTGAGCAGAAAATACAGAGCAATATCAAGGTAGAAAACTAACAAATAATAAAAATAAAGTTAGGGGGTGGTTTATCATGATGGGGGGAGGATTATAAAATGTAACAAGATCATTAGAGGTAAGGAGCACAAAGATATGAAGGACAATAGTAAAGACGTGGAATAATATACTAAGAGACAATAAAAATATTAGTAGCTGGAGGTAGACCGCAGCGACTGGTACTCTCAAATGGCACTCACAGACTGGTCAAGCATGACACCTGGATTTAGCAATAAGAGTAAGGTCAGGGTCAAACACGGTCAGTAACAGGGAACCCATGTGAGAAACATAATGGCATGGGGCTTGTAGAGCAGTGGTCTCAAACTGTGGCCCTCCAGATGTTGCAAAACTTCAACTCCCAGCATGCCCCGGCATGCTGGGAGTTGAAGTTTTGCAACATCTGGAGGGCCACAGTTTGAGACCACTGTTGTAGTACAAAGCAAAGATTTTCCAATGAAGTCTCACCTGACCTCTTACAAAACCTACATAACACAACCCCCCACTTACCATTATAATACTAGTGACAGACACCAGACAGACACTTCCTATAGCTTAAAGATTTTGTCTACATGTGTGCTGCAGCTTCTACCATGGCTCATATTTGGTGCTGATTCATGGAAAACTACATTCTGGACTGTTTGGGGCAGCTTGGTAGCACAAGGTGTTGGGCCCACTAGAGACTTACTGTCATATTAATTATGTTCATATTCTATTGCAAAATAATATATTTTTCCAAATTAATTACCGTATGTACTCGAGTATAAGCCGACCCGAATATAAGCCGAGGCCCCTAATTTCACCCCCAAAACCCAGGAAAAGTTATTGACTCGACTATAAGCCTAGGGTGGGAAATACATCATCCCACCATGTCATCATCCAGATCCCCTTCATCATCCAGACCCCGTCATCATCCAGACCCCCGTCATCATCCCCCCCCCCCCTCTTCATCATCACCGCCTGTCAATCCCTTCAGCCATCGGCTGTTTGGACATGCTGGGAGTTGTAGTTTTGAAACCTCTGGAGGTCCACAAGTTGAAGACCACTGCGGCCTTCGTCATCATCCAGACACCCTCTTTAGTTTTCTACTCACCTCCCCTCGGTGGGAAGGGTGAGCTAGCCCGGGCCATCTATGCTGCAGGGACCGTCCGGTGGGGAGGGTTAGTCATTCCGGGCTGTCCATCTTCACCGGGAGGCCCTCTTGTCTGCGCCCCGGACTAGTGATGTTGCCTTGATGACGACGCACAGGGACGCTGCGCATGAACGTCCCTGTGCGTCATTGTGAAGGCAACGTCACTAGTCTTATTGCAAAATCGATGTATGGTGGAATGTCCGTTATCTCCAGAAAAATGTGGGACTCTCTAGACCAGTGGTCTTCAACCTGCGGACCTCCAGATGGTGCAAAACTACAACTCCCAGCATGCCCGGACAGCCGTTGGCTGTCCGGGAATGCTGGGAGTTGTAGTTTTGCAACATCTGGAGGTCCGCAGGTTGAAGACCATTGAGAAGGGATTCGAGTTCACTCGAGTATAAGCCGAGGTGGGCTTATACTCGAGTATATACGGTATATTACTGTTATGTGTATGTATGTTTTTATGTGTTACTGTACCCTCAAGTGAGAGCAGTGAACCCCATGTGACCCTACCTGCTAACGGGAACCCCTAAATTCTGTCCCTTATAGTGCAGTGGGGGATGAGCTGCCCGAGTCTTAGGCCAGTTAAGCCTAGATTTAAGTCTGAGCAACAGTGTGGTTCGAGTGTTGTGTGTAGAAGCCTCAAGGGAAGGCCCAGATCAAATTCATTCAAGCTGGTCATTCTGCAAGGATTACTCACATGGTGGAGAAGGCTTCAGTACCTTGACAGAACCCTACCTACCAGGATTCATCTACCCATCTTACAAGTCAGTATTAATCTGTTTGGTGAAACCATCACAAGTCCCAGCAAGGCAACAGGGCTCCCAAGGGGTTACGCTGCACTCTTTCACCCACAACAAGCTGTCAGTGAAATATCACCTGCACCCTGCTCAGTAAAGACAGTTATCCGTAACCAGACGTCGGTGTGTTCATTTACTCCCCGTGTCTGGCCCAGGAGAAGCTGTCTCCAACCTCGGACCGTGTATAGGATAACGGTGCCCTGGCGTCACAAAGTGATCAAGTATTCTTACTAACACCCTGTGGCTACCACAATTGTTTATGAGGGGAAGTTAGCTACATCCTCTCTTACAGTTGTGTTTGTTGGTGTACACTTCCATGCATTCCCTGACTTTCAACTTGTTTAAACGAGAGGAAAATGTAAATAAATTGCAGAGGGCATGCTATGCCTCACACATCCAGGAAGGCAAAATAAACATTTGGTTGTTGTCCAAATCTAACGGGTTCCACCAACTGTCTAAGGCAGTGTTTCCCAACCAGTGTGCCTCCATCTGTTGCAAAACTACAATTCCCAGCATGCCTGAACAGCCAAATGCAACAGCTGCAGACACACTGGTTGGGAAACACTGGACTTAAGTGTATGGTGGGCTCCCAACTGATGTTATAGATGAAAAGAATGGTCAGACATGTTGAGTTTCACCGCCTGACCCTATTACTTTGCCATAAAGAAGTCGGTGCCAGGGTTGTCTGGTTGCGGCTTACCCCTCCCCATACATATGAAGAGTTTTTGAAAGTGTATAGCTACCTTAAAGTGGTATTCCAGGCAAAAACTTTTTTTTATATATATCAACTGGCTCCGGAAAGTTAAACAGATTTGTAAATTACTTCTATTAAAAAATCTTAATCCTTCCAATAGTTATTAGCTTCTGAAGTTGAGTTGCTGTTTTCTGTCTAACTGCTTTCTGATGACTCACGTCCCGGGAGCTGTCCAGCTCCTATGGGGATATTTTCCCATCATGCAAGGGATATTCTCCCATCATGCACAGCTCCCGGGACGTGACATCATCATTGAGCAGTTAGACAGAAAATTTCAGAAGCTAATAACTATTGGAAGGATTAAGATTTTTTAATAGAAGTAATTTACAAATCTGTTTAACTTTCCGGAGCCAGTTGATATATAAAAATAAGTTTTTGCCCTGAATACCCCTTTAATAGACTACCAGGAAGAAGAGTAGGGTGGGGGCTTAGCAGGGAGAAAAAGATGGGCTTCTGAGTCCATTGAAGCTCATATGTGCCCCTGTATATACAACTGCTGCTGTTAATAGCATTATTAATCAAATAACGTATAGTATTTTTTATTTTTTTTAGCTAAACCCTTTCATATCCATTTCTGAAATATGAAATGGTTAAACAAGTGGAATACTGAAGCCCTGCGCAGCGTTTCCAGAGTTTATTTTTGGGTTAGTCGCTGACCGCGGTAATGACTGTATCACTAATGACTGTCGGTAAATATCCCTGATTGCATTTCTCCAAACGCCATTACCTAGAAATGCAGAACCATTGTCTGGAGCCAGTAATGTGAAATGTCCCAAATAATTGGTCTGTAATGGTCGCACTCCTTGTAATTGACACCACTGCTTCTAATGCATAGTGCTGTGGGTAGAATATATTCTATATACTGAAATCATTTAACATCTAGAAACCTTTTAAGGATAATTGTAATCAGGGTTGCCAGAAATGATATAAAAAAAGACCCCTCAGATAAAAGATGGGGTGATTCTGGGAGGAAAGACCTTTTGTTCTCCACAAATCCACATGGCCGCACATCCACAACTTGTACTATAATCTAATTGCTTCTCAGCATAATTTCAAAAACTAACAGATAGTTAGTGTACTTTAATCAAAATGTGCAAGCCCACTCGCCACGACCACCTGATAAGAGTGGGACCCTAAACCAACACTGGCATAGCGCCGGGCGGCAACCAACGCCGCTGTGATGACAAGCCCACAGGAGGAATGACCCATTGGCCAGGCACTGCCCAACTGCTGCCCGACCAAGCCCCTTGCTCTGGGCCACTCCACCCCACAGACAAAGCATCACAGCAACAATGGCCTCCACAGAGCACCACACCAGTATGAACACCTACCATGTGCTCATTGCCAGTACCACGCCGTGTGCACAGTACAGCAGAATCCCATTGAAATCAATGGGATTCTGCTGCAGCAGAATTTCTTAGTGGAATATTCCGCTACGAAATTCCGTCATGTGAACACAGCCTAAATCTCCCACTGCTAAAGTGATCAGGATACAGATTTGTCTAAAGTCCCATATAAGTCTATGGAACGTCTGTCAAATCATTACCCTGATCGTCTTAGTCTCGGGCTACGAAGAAGAGATTTAACCAGGTATCCTGCCGCTTGACTAACATCGGAGTTATTCTTTAATGTCTTCATCTGTAGTCTGGGGAGGGAGAAGCGAATGTCAGTTTTACTGGTGTAGGGCAGTAAGGTTATCATTAGCATACCATACCTGGTGGTCTATGAAGGGACCTTCCTATTGTCTGTTCTTGCATATCCCTGATTTACTAAGAGTGTTGTGTAATTTTCTTTGTGGGTTTTTTTCCCCTACAGGTATTTTTCCAAGCTATTTACTAATGTTTCTCTACATTTTGCTTTTTTTACACATGCTCTGATCTGTGGGGTTTTCCTCAGCTCAAATCCACCACATTTTTTGTTTTTTTTCTCAATTTTGACACAGATATAATTTCTGGCGCAATTCATCAGAATCTGGAGCACAACCCAACAAAACATGTTGGATTTACAATAGTAAATTAGGGCCATTATTGTGATAGCAATTGGCCCATGCCAGTCATTTGGTATATCATTTCAACCTGGTCAGCTTTGACCACTCAAAATTTCGTAATTTCAAGCATTTTTTGCAGTTGTACCTTTTTGGTAAATTTGCCGCTGTATTTTCAGCCCTTTTTTATTGGGGAAACAGAATCTATATCCCAAAAAAACAGATTGGGCTGTTTATGTTCTGAAATACAACACTTAAAGGGGTACTCCGCCCCTAGACATCTTATCCCCTATCCAAAGGATAGGGGATAAGATGTCAGATCGCCGGGGTCCCGCTGCTGGGGACCCCCGTGTTCTCTGCTGCGACACCCCGCTATAATTACTGCACAGAGCACACTCGCTCTGTGCGTAATGACGGGCGATACAGGGGACGGATCATCGTGACGTCACGGCTCCGCTCCTCGTCACAGCCCGCCCCCTTAATGCAAGTCTATGGGAGGAGGCGTGATGGTCACCACGCCCTCTCCCATAGACTTGTATTGAGGGGGTAGAGCCATGACGTAACGATGCTCCGGCCCCTGTCTTTACGCACAGAGCGAGTGTGCTTTGTGCTGTAATGATAGCGGGGTGCTGCAGCGGAGATCCCGGGGGTCCCCAGCAGAGGGACCTCGGCGATCTGACATCTTATCCCCTATCCTTTGGATAGGGGATACGATGCTAGGGGCGGAGTACCCCTTTAATTTTATAATAAGATTTATGGCTGAAAAATGTAACTAAGTTAGAACAAAGGGTCGTTTTCCTATTGAATTCAATAGGATCCAGTGGAATAAAGGCTGTCCTTTTCGCCATTTTTGGAGCCGCAAGTGGTGCATTTATTAACCCTTCTCGTGTAGTGTATTGTCCGGGATCATCTATAAATAAAGAACACAGGATTCTCCCCAGATTAAGGCTATGTTCACATGACAGAATTTCTGCATGAATTTATAGCAAATACGCTTCAATGGGATTCCGCTGTACCATTCACACAAGAGAATTTCCAATATGGCACTTAATCTTGCAGGCCCTAGCAGCAGCAGGATCAGCTCAGGCATTGAATTACTGTTTTCTAGTCATTTAAGAAAGATTTTGTAAAACCAGATTACATTAAAGGGCTGTAAATGGTGAAAGTTGTATTTTGTGGTGGTGTTTTTCATCTGTCCTTCTACACTTGGTAAGTTTGCATTGGTCTTTCATGAGTCATTACATTGTATGGCTACCACCTACCAGCACAGTGTCATGCCTACCAATGATTAACTAATAGATTAGATGGTAACTTTGCAGTAGACATGTGACCACAGACCTCTAGAACCACTTATGTCTGAGAAGTACTGAAATAACACACAAAATATAAAAACATTTATATTATTCAAATCAGGTTGTCATTTTTAACCATTTTCTTTTACTTATGTGTATATTCATTTTATGTTTCTATTTTTTGTAACTCATTGATAAGCTCTGCTGTGTAGACTGGGACATGATTCGCGGAATAATCTCATTATCATTAGAGAATGGAAGTTAAAGGGGTACTTCAATGGAAAACTCTTTTTTTTAAATAAACTGGTGCCCGAAAGTTAAACAGATTTGTAAATTACTTAACCCCTTAAGGACGCAGCCCTTTTTCACTTTAAGGACTGAGCCCTTTTTCGCAATTCTGACCACCGTCACTTTTTGAATTAATGATGCAAAAACACTTTTACCGAATATTCTGATTCTGAGATTGTTTTTTTGTGACATATTCTACTTTATTTTGGTGGTAAAATTTCGGCGTTAATTGCATCCTTTTTTGGTGAAAAATTACAAAATTTCATGAAAATTTTGAAAATTTAGCATTTTTCTAACTTTGAAGCTCTCTACTTGTAAGGAAAATGGATATTCACAATAAATGTTATTTTTCTTCACAAATACAATATGTCTACTTTATGTTGGCATCATAAAATGGACATATTTTTGCTTTTTGAAAAAATTAGAGGGCTTCAAAGTAGAGCAGCAATTTTCAAAAATCCCATGAAAATTGCTAAATCTGAAGAGACAGATGTTACAGAACTACAACTCCCAGCATGCCTGGGCAGTCGAGGCATGTTGAGAGTTGTAGTTTGGCAACATCTCGAGGGCTACCGTTTGGGCACCACTGTAACAGTGGTCTCCAAACTGTGACCCTCCAGATGTTGCAGTTTGGCCTTCCTAGTGGTTGCCACAGTAAAGATCGTTTTGGCAGGGGATAGGAGGAGATCGCAGCTCTGCGACCTCACTCCTATCCCTTAGGCTGATCGGGGCTGTTGCTGACAACTCCGATCAGCCCTATTTTCCGGGTGATCGGGTTACCAGAGACCCGATCAGCCCGGAATTTTTGAAAATTTTCTCCGATCGCCGGCTAGCGGTGGGGACCGGATTTCCCATGGGCGTATGGATACGCCCTCAGTCCTTAAGGACTCGGAATGCAGGGCGTATCCATACGCCCTGTGTCCTGAAGAGGTTAAAAAAATATTAATCCTTCCAGTTCTTATTAGCTGCTGAATACTACAGAGGAAATTATTTTCTTTTTGGAACACAGTGCTCTCTGCTGACATCAGAACAGCATATGTTTGTTATGAGGATTTTCTGCTACTCTGGACAGTTCTTAAAATGAACAGAGATGTCAGCAGAGAGCACTGTGCTCGTGATGTCAGCAGAGAGCTCCGTGTTCCAAAAAGAAAAGAATTTCCTCTGTAGTATTCAGCAGCTAATAAGTACTGGAAGGATTAAGATTTTTTGAATAGAAGTAATTTACAAATCTGTTTAACTTTCTGGCACCAGTTGATTTAAAAAAAAAAAAAGTTTTCCACCGGAGTACCCCTTTAACCTGTTGGGGACGAAGGGCGTATGCATACGCCCTTGCGTTCTGGTACTTAAGGACGAAGGGCGTGTCCATACGCCCGTGGGAATTTCGGCCCCCGCCGCGCGCCGGGTGGGGACTGGGCCGGGGTGACTGCTGATATCTATCAGCAGGCACCCCATGCAAATGCCCAGGGGGGACATTAGACCCCCCCATGTCGGCGATCGGCGCAAATCGCAAGTGAATTCACACTTGCGATTTGCACCGATTCCGGGTCATTACGGGTCTATGGTGACCCGGTGACCCGGAATAGAAGGGGGATCGCGGGTGTCTAAGACACCCACGATCCCCCTAAAGCGATAGGAGTGAGGTGGCAGAGTTGCCACCCCTCCTATCTCTGCTATTGGTGGTCTAGACGCGACCACCAATAGCAGATCAGGGGCGGAGGGGTTTACTTTCGTTTTCCCTGTCCTGCCCTCCCACAATAGGCGGGGCAGAACGGGGAAAACGAAGAGGAGTGGGCGCCGACGTCCACTTACCCCTCCGGAGGCAGCGGAGCGACGGGGATCGGCGGTCGGCGACGGAGATCTGCGGCGGCATGCGGCAGAAGAGGACGGCTCCCAGATGCGACGGAAGCCGGTGAGTAGTTGCCTAGCAACATCTAGAGGGCTACAGTCTGAGACCACTATAGTGGTCTCTAGACTGTAGCCCTCCAGATGTTGCAAAACTACAACTCCCAGCATGCCCAGACAGCTGTTTGCTGTGTGGGCATGCTGGAATTTGTAGTTTTGCAACAGCTGGAGGTCTGCAGTTTAGAGACCACTGCACAGTGATCTCTATACTGCCCTCTAGATCTTGCAAAACTACTACTCCTAGCATGCCCACACAGCTGTTTGCTGTCTGGGCATGCTGGGAGTTGTAGTTTTGCAACATCTGGAGGTCCACAGTTTGGAGATCACTGTTCAGTGGTCTCTAAATTGTAGCACTCCAGATGTTGCAAAACTACAAATTCCAGCATGCCCACACAGAAAATAGCTGTCTGGGCATGCTGGGAGTTGTAGTTGCGTACCTCCAGCTGTTGCATAACTACATCTCCCAGCATGCCCTTCTGTGATCAGACATGCTGGGAATTGTAGTTTTGCAACAGCTGGAGGCACACTGGTTGGAAAATACTGAGTTAGGTAACAGAACCCAGCTCAGTATTTTCCAACCAGTGTGCCTCCAGCTGTTTCAAAACTACAACTCCCAGCATGTACTGACAGACCGTGCATGCTGGGAGTTGTAGTTTTGCAACAGCTGGAGGCTCATTGGTTGGAAAATACTGAGTTAGGTAACAGAACCTAACTGAAGGTTTTCCAACCAGTGTGCCTCCAGCTGTTGCAAAACTACAACTCCCAGCATGTACTGACAGACCGTGCATGCTGGGAGTTGTAGTTTTGAAACAGCTGGAGGCACACTGGTTGGAAAATACTGAGTTAGGTAACAGAACCTAACTGAAGGTTTTCCAACCAGTGTGCCTCCAGCTGTTGCAAAACTACAACTTCCAGCATGTACTGACAGACCGTGCATGCTGGGAGTTGTAGTTTTGAAACAGCTGGAGGTTTGCCCCCCCCCCCCCCATGTGAACGTACAGGGTACATTCACACGGGCGGGTTTACAGCAAGTTTCCTGCTTCAAGTATGAGCTGCGGCAAATTTTTCGCCGCAGTGCAAATTCCTAGCGGGAAACTCACCGTAACCCGCCAGTGTGAATGTACCCTAAAAACACTACACTACACTTCACTAACACCTAATAAAGAGTAAAACACTACATATACACCCCCTTACACTGTCCCCCCCCCCCCCCAATAAAAATGAAAAACGTATTGTACAGCAGTGTTTCCAAAACGGAGCCTCCAGCTGTTGCAAAACTACAACTCCCAGCATTTCCGGACAGCCACTGATTGTCCAGGCATGCTGGGAGTTTAGCAACAGCTGGAAACACCCTGTTTGGGAATCACTGGCATAGAATACCCCTATGTCCACCCCTATGCAATCCCTAATTTAGTCCTCAAATGCGCATGGCGCTCGCTCACTTCGGAGCCCTGTCGTATTTCAAGGAAACAGTTTAGAGCCACATATGGGGTATCTCCGAACTCGGGAGAAATTACACTACAAATTTTGGGGGGATTTTTCTCCTTTTACCCCTTATGAAAAGGAAAAGTTGTGGTCTACTCCAGCCTGTTAGTGTAAAAAAAAAATTTTTTTACACTAACATGCTGCTGTTGCCCTTTACTTTTTATTTTCACAAGAGGTAAAAGGAAAAAAAGACCCCCAAAATTTGTAACGCAATTTCTCCTGAGTACAGAAATACCCCAGATGTAGGCGTAAAATGCTCTGCAGACGCACAACAAGGCTCAGGAGTGAGAGCGCACTATGTACATTTGAGGCCGAAATTGGTGATTTGCACAGGGGTGGCTGATTTTACAGCGGTTCTGACATAAATGCAAAAAAATAAATACCCACATGTGACCCCATTTTGGAAACTACACCCCTCACGGAATGTAATAAGGGGTACAGTGAGCATTTACACCCCACAGGGGTCTGACAGATTTTTGGGACAGTGGTAGGTGAAAATGAAAAATAATTTTTTTTTGTTTGCACAGCCCACTGTTCCAAAGATCTGTCAAACACCAGTGGGGTGTAAATGCTCACTGTACCCCTTATTACATGCCGTGAGGGGTGTAGTTTCCAAAATGGGGTCACATGTGGGGGGGTCCACTGTTCTGGCACTACGGGGGGCTTTGTAAATGCACATGGCCCCCGACTTCCATTCCAAACAAATTATCTCTCTAAAAGCTCAATGGCGCTCCTTCTCTTCTGAGCATTGTAGTTCGCTCGCAATGCACTTGACGTCCAAACATGGGGTATTTCCATACTCAGAAGAAATGGGGTTACAAATTTTGGGGGGAATTTTCTCCTACTACCCTTTGTAAAAAAGTAAAATTTGGGGAAAAACCAGCATTTTTGTGAAAAAATATTTTTTTTTCATTTACACATCCGACTTTAACAAAAAGTTGTCAAACACCTGTAGGGTGTTAAGGCTCACCGTACCCCTTGTTACGTTCCTTGAGGGGTGTCGTTTCCATAATACTGTGCGATGTGGGGGTTTTTGTTGTCCTGGCACCATAGGGGCTTCCTAAATGGGACATGCCCCCCAAAAACCATTTCGGAAAAACTCACTCTCCTAAATCCCATTGTTGCTCCTTTGCTTCTGAGCCCTCTACTGCGCCCGCCGAACACTTGACATACACATATGAGGTATTTTCTTACTTGAGAGAAATTGGGTTACAAATTTTGAGAGGATTTTTTTCCTTTTACCCCTTGTAAAAATTCAAAAACTGGGTCTACAAGAACATGCCAGTGTAAAAAATGAAGATTTTGAATTTTCTCCTTCACTTTGCTGCTATTCCTGTGAAACACCTAAAGGGTTAAAACACTTACTGAATGTCATTTTGAATACTTTGAGGGGTGCAGTTTTTATAATGGGGTCATTTATCGGGTATTTCTAACCAGAAGACCCTTCAAATCCACATCAAACCTGAACTGGTCCCTGAAAAATTCCGATTTTGAAAATTTTGCGAAAAATTGGAAAATTGTTGCTGAACTTTGAAGCCCTCTGATGTCTTCCAAAAGTAAAAACTCATCAATTTTATGATGCAAACATAAAGTAGACATATTGTATATGTGAATCAATATATAATTTATTTGGAATATCCATATTCCTTATAAGCAGAGAGCTTCAAAGTTAGAAAAATGCTAAATTTTCAAATTTTTCATGAAATTTTCACATTTTTTACCAAGAAAGGATGCAAGTATCGCCGAAAATTTACCACTAACATAAAGTAGAATATGTCACGAAAAAACATTCTCAGAATCAAATTTATAAGTAAAAGCATTCCAGAGTTATTAATGCTTAAAGTGACAGTGGTCAGATTTGCAAAAAATGCTCCCGTCCTTAGGGTCATAATGGGCTCCGTCCCCAAGGGGTTAAAGATGGATATATTGTACTGCTAAGTCAAAAAAAAAAAGGCAGTATAGTAACATACAGAATACAGTGAAACTGCTTCAGAAGACCACCCTCTTATCCAGACCAGGTCTTTACGTTTTACTGTATTTTGCATGCTGCTGTATTATGGCACTGTGAGATCCATATTCTGCTCTAAAAGCAGAAAATACATCCATAATGTGCTATAAGAAACAAGCTAATGTTCTTCTTTTCCTCTCAGATTCTATATGAATCCATAAGCAAAGTTTCTGTGTGCCTCGGTATAAAATCTGACATACATTCTGGTTTTATAGCAAACCTAAAACCCTAAACAGTGGTCCCTCAATTTACAATATTAATTGGTTCCAGGACGATCATTGTATGTTGATACCATTGTATGTTGAGACTATAACTCTATGGAAACCTGGTAATTGGTTCTGAAGCCCCAAAATGTCATCCAAAAAAAGGAAAAAGTGAGGATTAAAGAAAAATAAGTAGATAACTAATAGAGATAAAGCAATTCCATACATAGAAAAGTAAGAAAGAGCTGCTGTAAATCACTGTCTATGTCAGTGTTTCCCAACCAGGGTGCCTCCAGCTATTGCAAAACTACAACTCCCAGCATGCCCGGACAGCCGTTGGCTGTCCAGGCATGCTGGGAGTTGTAGTTTTGCAACTGCTGGAGACAGTTGGGAAACAATGGTTGGGAAACAATGGTTTATGTAGAGGACAGGAGCTTATAGGGTCCTATATAGTACACAGTGTCCCAAATGTAGCCGCCCTTACTTGGTGTCCAAAGTAGCAGCTAACCCTGGCACAGGTAAGGAGTAGTACAGAACTTGTAGTTCCTCCCTGTACTGTAGGGGGCGCTACCAGACACCAGTCAGTGCTTGCACCTCAGTAATACAGGTGATTTAACAGTAAAATGCCCATTCTGATTGGTCAGTTCCTCCAGTTGTGACAGGTATCACAGATCTGGACTGCCCATAGCATTGTATGTTGAGTTTGGTTTCAAGTTACAATGGTGCAGAAATTATTGTACAAATATTGTATGTTGAGGCCATTGTAAGTCGAGGGATCACTGTATTATGGATCCATACCAAACAGATCCAAAAGCCCTTAGATACTGAAAAAAAATAGCATTTAGGATACTTTATCTCAAATCTGGAAGGAAGATGTAGATACTGTCTACAAAAAGGACATCTGTTTGGCACATCTCCTGAAGGACACATGGAGCGACGGACAACCAAGTGATGGACAACCAAGTGATGGTCAACCAAGTGATGGACAACCAAGTGATGGACACCTAAGTGATGGACAACCAAGTGATGGACAACCAAGTGACGGACAACCAAGTGACGGACACCCAAGTGATGGACAACCAAGTGACGGACAACCAAGTGATGGACAACCAAGTGATGGACAACCAAGTGACGGACAACCAATTGATGGACACCCAAGTGATGGACAACCAAGTGATGGACAACCAAGTGACGGACAACCAAGTGACGGACAACCAAGTGATGGACAACCAAGTGACAGACAACCAAGTGATGGACAACAAAGTGATGGACAACCAAGTGACGGACAACCAAGTGACGGACAACCAAGTGATGGACAACCAAGTGATGGACAACCAATTGATGGACACCCAAGTGATTGACAACCAAGTGATGGATAACCAAGTGACGGACAACCAAGTGACGGACAACCAAGTGATGGACAACCAAGTGACAGACAACCAAGTGATGGACAACAAAGTGATGGACAACCAAGTGACGGACAACCAAGTGACGGACAACCAAGTGATGGACAACCAAGTGATGGATAACCATATAAGTGTAAAAGTAGTGAAAATATAGGTGAATTTAAATGTATATGGTTGTCCACTACTTGGTTGTCTGTCACTTGGTTGTCCGTCACTCCATGTATCCTTGGGGAGAAGTGCATACATTGTCTATTATATTTCCTGAAGAAGAATCTAGTTAGAAACGCGTTGCAATAGAACTTATATGGTTGTCTGTCACTTGGGCTCAATGTGTCCTTGGGGGAAAAGCGCCAAACAGATGCCCTATTTGTAGGCAGTCACTTACGTCTTCCTTTGCAGACTTTATTTCTCCGGTTTACACATTTGTCTACCAGACTGTGTAATACCTCTTACCTGTGGGCTGTTACGCCGAGCTCTCCGGGTCCCCGCTCCTCCCCGGAGCGCTCGCAGCGTTCACCTTGTCGCAGCGCCCCGGTCAGACCCGCTGACCGGGAGCGCCGCATTAATGTCACTGGCGGGGTTGCGCCCGCTCGCGGTTCGCAATCCAGTCTTCTTACCCGACCTGTCCTCCGCCAGTTCAGTCCCGGTGCGCACGGCCCCGCTCCCTAGGGCGCGCGCCGGCTCTCTGCGATTTAAAGGGCCAGTGCGCCTCTGATTGGCGCCTGGCCCAATTAGTGCATACACCTGTGTCCTAGCCTATATTATTTCACTTCCCCTTCCCAGCATCGCCGGATCTTGTTGCCCTTGTGCAAGTGAAAGCGTTCCCTGTATGTCCCAAGCCAGTGTTCCAGACCCTCTGCCGTTGCCCCTGACTACGATCCTTGCTGCCTGCCCTGACCTTCTGCTACGTCCGACCTTGCTCTTGCCTAATCCCTTGTACCACGCCTATCTCAGCCGTCAGTTGGGGTTGAGTCGCTATCGTGTGGAACAACCTGGGGGTTACCTGCTGCAGCAAGTCCATCCCGCTTTGCGGCAGGCTCTGGTGAAAACCAATAACCCTTTAGACTCCGTTCCCCTAGTACGGCCCACGTCATCACCCCACTGACACAGAGGATCCACCACCAGTATCCTCACAGTACCCGGATCCTGGCATGGGCTTTACCAGGAGCCACCTATTTTTTTATTTTATTTTTGTATACAGGACATAATCCCAAATTCTATAGTTTACATTGATCACACACAACCTGTCCACTAAGGGGTTAAAAATATTACGCTTTAATGGAGGCTGTGGTGGGTGTAGCACAAAGGCCACATATGAGGCATTGTTGCAGCGGTATAATCTATGTAACATCATTTTGTGCCTCACGCCTCATTGAACTCACTAGAGAGTAAACTGAATGGCCGCCTGCCATGTGTGTAGGCCAAAGTATACATTCAAAATATGGGATTTTAATTAAGTCTTGCCAAACAAGTCACACCTGCCGGTGGATCAGTATTGCGGCGTGTTGATGCCATCCTGCCATGAGGGCGCCAGCAGTTTTGTCTCTTATCCCAATGTTTTCCATCACTTTAACAACAGCTGTGGGGAACACAAAGTGCTCAATGCTTTGAGACGCTGAGGCGGCGAATAAAAACAAGAATTTTAATTAAAGAGCTATATTTGTCCGCTCGGATATAGGGCCTCGCTCTTCTAGCAGGTCTCAGCATTCCACTGCACTGACCCATATCATGAAAGGACTGGGCGTCACCCGGATGGGGCATTGTCTGGACTCGTCGCCCCATTGTTTGATGCTCTTATTGTGCCGGGAGTCTTCAGCATGTAGTGCTACAAAAACTAGAAAACTCAAGATTTTATTATTGTCACTTATGGGGCATATCAATATTTTGCATTGGGGACGTGTGGTACATCAATATGTGCTACTTTTTCCAAATTGACTGAATTTCTTTCAATTTGGCAAAAAAATAAAAATGAAAAAATTTAGTCTAAGAGCAGCCAATCAGATTGCACGGGGTCAAGTCCTGCAGGAACATGTAGCAACTGAGTTCCTGCATTTTTGCACAGCAGGAACACCATTCCCCTTAGCAGGAGTACCGTATATACTCAAGTATAAGCCGTGTTTTTCAGCACGATTATTCGTGCTGAAAACGCCCCCCCCCCCCCCCCCCCCTCGGCTTATACTCGAGTGAACTCTCTCCGCCTGTCAATCCCTTCTCAGTGGTCTTCAACCTGCGGACCTCCAGATGTTGCAAAACTACAACTCCCAGCATTCCCGGACAGCCAACGGCTGTCCGGGCATGCTGGGAGTTGTAGTTTTGCAACATCTGGAGGTCCGCAGGTTGAAGACCACTAGTCTAGAGAGTCCCACATTTTTATGGAGATAACAGACATTCCACCATACATCTATTTTGCAAGAAGACTAGTGACGTTGCCTTGACAATAACGCACAGGGACGTTCATGCGGAGCGTCCCTATGCGTTGTCATCAAGGCAACATCACTAGTCCGGGGCAGGCCCGGAGCGCAGACAAGAGGGCCTCCCGGTGAAGATGGACAGCCCAGAATGACTAACCCTCCCCACCGGACGGTTCCTGCAGCATAGATGGCCCGGACCAGCTCACCCTTCCTTCCCACCGAGAGGAGGTGAGTAGAAAACTAAAGGGGGGATCTGGATGATGACGAAGGCCGCAGTGGTCTTCAACCTGTGGACCTCCAGAGGTTTCAAAACTACAACTCCCAGCATGCCCGAACAGCCGATGGCTGAAGGGATTGACAGGCAGCGATGATGAAGAGGCGGGGGGGGGGGGGGGATGATGATGCGGGTCTGGATGATGACGGGGGTCTGGATGATGAAGGGGATCTGGATGATTACATGGGGGGGATGATGTATTTCCCACCCTAGGCTTATAGTCGAGTCAATAACTAATTATTTAACTAGTTAAATTAGGGGCCTCGGCTTATATTCGGGTCGGCTTATACTCGAGTATATACGGTACTGCAGAACCAGCCCTTGAGTGGAAATCTTGGGTGAGTTCCTGCACTTTTTTTCCCAGGACTTGACCCCTGAGATTGCAGATTTTATCTCTACCCCACACTGGTAAATTTCAGCTCCGATCTGATTGGTTGCCATGGGTAAATGTGTCACTATTTGTCTGCATTATTTCTCATACAAGATTTATCAAAGCTTGTGCAAAGGAACATTAAGACAGTTGCCCATAGCAACCAGATTGCTTCCTTATACTTTTTTTGCGGTGTCAGCACTTATTTTTTGTGCCAATTAGCTCCGAAAATCAAAGTCCCATTATATTAGAGGAAAACTGGCACCACCTTTGTCCATATGATACTAGTGTCACTGCTAAATAGAAGTTGTAATGCAATAAAGGCAACTTTGTTATGCAAATGCGCTGCACCATTGTGTTGAAAACCATAGTTTATTCCATAGACTAGTTTTGCCTTTGGTGCACTGGGGGCGCTACAGTCATGGCCAGAGCACAGCTGTGCTCGCCCAGACCACTCCTGTCCATTTTGGCTGTCCGGGCATGCTGGGAGTTGTAGTTTTGCAATAGCTGGAGGCACCCTGGTTGGGAAACACTGCCCTAAGGGTTACATGAAACGATTACAAATGTAGCTGTTTTATCTACTAATAATAAAGTAGCACCCCTCTCATCCACAGACTGTATATGGTATGGCAGCTTAGCCCTGGTTACATGCATTATACTTGTTTAGAAAAATGGCTGCCCTTTTTCCCCAAAAAAACATTCACACCTGTCCACTGGTTATGATGTATTGCTGCTCAGCTCCACTGTGAATGAGGCTGAGCTGCAGTACCAAACACAACCTGTGGAAAGATGTGGCACGCTATCTTAATCAAAGCAGCCATGTTTTATTTTTTATTTTATACAACTACATTAAAGGGGTTGTCCTAGCAACTAATAAGGTATTTGTGCGCTCTCTCCCCTGTTGCTCACTTCCTGGGTCATGCTGATACAGCCCTTAACCGTACCTGTCATAACACAAAAACAAATAATGCCTAAATATGTTACTCACTAGGTCATGATGGTTCTTTACATGTCTTTTGTATGTGTCTAGCTTTTGTATTTGGCTCATGAATCCCTCTGTTCTGCTGCTCACTCATTCTGACATCCACTGCTCAGGAATAGGTGTGTCTGAGGCACGCACTGAGCCCGTACGTACTCACCATGCATTCACTTCCTCCCTGAGTCTGCTGTGCTGTGTATTTTCATCCAATCACTGCAGGCTGCTCTGTAACTCCCTCCTCTTTTTTTTTCATTCTGCAGTCTGATAGACAGGACAGGAGTGAGCACAGAGGAGTGCTAGTCCTGCCCTCACTTCCTGCTTCAGCTGGGACAAAGATGATGCTGCAGTCGGAAAGAATTATATTCTAGATGGTATGGGGATCCCTAGTGGTCTTTTTTTCATAAGCCATAATTTCTATAGAAGGAGATAAAATTTTTTGATATAGTATATTAAAAAGGTTAATGTTTTGCCAAGATGTACAACATATAAAAAGGTTTTGAATGGGATATCGCCCATTTATAGTGTTCTTTCCACTTGCAGGGATGTCGCTAGGTACAGGTGATACCCCACCTACCGCACAATGTTGGCGCTCGGCTACCACAGGCAGGCATGGTTTTGCCTGTATATGTTGATTGCAATATAGTCACAGCCCTGGTAACACAGCCCGCTATCTAGAAGCGGGGAGAACAGTATCAGGCTGTGAGGATACTCCTTAGAAGTGAGCCGCTGGGAAGTGAGCATACAAATAACGTTATAGTTCCTTGGACAACCCCTTTGGATATAGTCATTATAGTTGGATATAGTCATTAAGTAGATTTCATAGTCTTACTTAATCTGCTTTGGAATGCTATGATGATGTGTATTCACACATTGCGGTCAAAGCAGCAATATGACATACATGTGAATACACCCGTATGAGAGCAGAGAGTGAATCACTGCATTTCTAGTCAGATTAGTCATTAGTAGGTGAAATCTGGGTGACAACCTACTGTAAGAAGGAGCTGTAGTGAAGATCACCTAGCATTCTCAAGAAGAGGTATAAATAGGAGATGACTGAATATAATGTACAAGGAATAGACATTCCCTCACCTAGAGCAAAGATTCAGTATGGCAACTTCACCCACACAACCATGAAGATGCAAGACGACCCCACAAATACCTCCAATTCACTTATGAAATTGAACCCAAGTGATCGACCCATATGGGCCTACTTTATTACTTTATTGAGTCTCTTTCAGGTTTTACCCCAGTCATAAAAGCAATCTGGGGGGGCCTATGCATACTATAAGCAGGCACAGATTTGCCACACTTCTCTTTGGAAACTGCACCCACTTTAGTCAAATTTAACCACTAAAATGTTACACATCTTCTTGACCTGTGACCCTAAGATGACTCAGTTTATGCCAAAATTAGGTATACTCTGCTTAATAAATGTGTACTATAGTCTACAAATTACAGTGTCATGTAGCATCAAAATATCCACGCCATATAACAATGCCAGCCATAGATGGCCCCTTCAGTACCCCCTCTTAATGCCAAGCTTTATTTGTGTGCATGAGCCATAACACCTATTTCCCATAGAAGAGGTTACCACATTAGTTCCCCATAAGAATGAGAGCCTTATTATGTTTCCATAACAGTGACAGCTCCGTTAGTTCCCCATAACAGTGACACTGATGTCAGAGTCTAATCCAGTGCACACAATATAGTTGCTAGGACAGATAAAATATGAAACATAATTTCCTCATTGATAACAGATGATCATGGAGGAGGGAAACATAAAATCAACTAAAGCAAAAGGAAAACTAGGTATCCAGGCCAGCCCATGATTTTAAAGCAGCACTCTTTCTAAACCATATATTACTCCAGGTTTTCTAGTAAATCTATCTATCTATCTATCATCCCAGTTGAACAGCACTTTCCAAGATCAAATAAATTAAAGTAGTAAGGAGCAAGCAGGCATAGGTCCCCTGTCACAGTCCCACCACTAGTCAACTTAATGGTGGCTATGGTAATTCTTGAGCTATCTATCGCTTTAACATTCTTAAATGGGCACTGTCATCGTCTTTATTTTTTTAAATGTTGTACTACTAATGTAGTACAACATATTCCTAATATACAGAATTTTTTTTTTTGTGTGTCTAAATAGCTTATTTTTGCCCTTGAAAAGCCGGCCACTGGGGGTCTCCCTCCTAGTTGCCGGCTGCAGAGTGGCTGACGTCACCGCTGAAGTTGGACTGATCGCAACCGGGCATCAGTCCGAATTCTGTCAGCCAACGCTCGCTCCCTACCTGTCAATCAGACAGGCGGGAGCGAGTGCTGTGAACGCCGGGCATGTACGCCCGGCATGTACAGACTGGTGGCAGGAAGCGCGCACTGGTACTGGGTCTTGGCAGTGAAATTTTGCATGGCAGGTCTGGCGAAGCTCCTATACTCCTCCTCCCTGGATAGCACGTGCAGTGAGAAACAGGGAGGAGGAGACCCTGGAGCAGCCTGCCGTGCTATAGGCCGCTCATCTATGCACGCACCCACAGCTGCACACCTTGTAATTTACATGTTTTCCAATTTCCATAATACACTATTTGCTTATTGGGTTAGCAATTTTATACATCATTATATTCATGTTTCCACGTGAAAGGCCAAAAAGCAAATTTGTATGGTAATTATTAGTTATAATTATCCTTATTAGTGTTTATTATCCCTATCACTTGTGTTATGCTTCTTACTTCTAGTTTGTTCTTGTGACTTATTTGAAATGTCATTAAAGGGAGCCTGCAACCAGGCCAAGCCTACAGAGATTAGGTCAAATTTTAAATGCTCCACAAAAAATTACTTATGGTGTAAGTTCACCCCCTTGCTCTAAGGGATTTAGGTTGATCAGCCGGGGACCATTCTGCTACTTCCAACTATTACCTGCTATTGCCCCTGGTGCCCTCATAACTAAAGTTATCTTCCAATCAATTGTGGTGCCACGGGGGTGCTAGGAAATACCTGATCACTTTGTGACACCAGGGCACCGTTATCCTATACATGGTCCGAGGTTGGAGAAGGCTTCTCCTGGGCCAGACACGGGGAGTAAAGGAACACACCGACTTCGCGGCATATCGTCCAGGGTGGTCATTATGTTCCCCCCATGTCGGCGATGGCCGCAGATCGCTGGACAATTCAGAGTTGTAGTTTTACAACAGCTGAAGGCACACTGGTTGTGAAACTCAGAGTTTTTTTTTTTACCTTACTCAGTGTTTCACGACTGGTGTGCCTCCAGCTGTTGCAAACTACAACTCCCAGCATGCACTGTACATTCTGGGAGTTGTAGTTTTGCAACAGCTGGAGGCACACTGGTTGTGAAACACTGAGTTAGGTCACAAACTCAGTGATACACAACCAGTGTGCCTACAGCTGTTGCAAAACTAAAACTCTCAGCATGTAAAGTCTGTCAGCGCATGCTGGGAGTTGTAGTTTTGCAACAGCTGGATGTTCCCCCTCCCCCAATGTGAATGTACAGGGTACACTCACATGGGCGGAGGTTTACAGTAAGTATCCGGCTGCAAGTTTGAGCTGCGGCAAATTTTACACTTTACATAGACATATGAGGTATGTCCTTACTTGAGAGAAATTCGGCTACAAATATAAGTAAAAAATTTCTCCTTTTACCACTTGTAAAAATTAAAAAATTGGGTGTACAAGAACATGAGTGTAAAAAATTAAGATTTTGAATTTTCTCCTTCACTTTGCTGCTATTCCTGTGAAACACCTAAAGGGTTAAAACACTTACTGAATGTCATGTTGAATACTTTGGGGGGTGCAGTTTTTATAATGGAGTCATTTGTGGGGTATTTCTAATATGAAGACCCTTCAAATCCACTTCAAAACTGAACTGGTCCCTGAAAAATAGCGAGTTTGAAAATTTTGTGAAAAATTGGAAAATTGCTGCTGAACTTTGAAGCTCTCTGGTGTCTTCCAAAACTAAAAACTCATCAATTTTATGATGCAAACATAAAGTGGACATATTGTATATGTGAATAATAAAAAAAAAATTGGAATATCCATTTTCCTTACAAGCAGAGAGCTTCAAAGTTTGAAAAATTCAAAATTTTCAATTTTTTCATGAAATTTGGGGATTTTTCACCAAGAAAGGATGCAAGTTACCACAAAATGTTACCACTATTTTAAAGTAGAATATGTCACGAAAAAACGGTCTCTGAATCAGAATGATAGATAAAAGCATTCCAGAGTTATTAATGTTTAAAGTGACAGTGGTCAGATGCTCAAAAAACGCTCTGGTCCTTAAGGCCTTTGTGTTAAAGGCACAAAACATATATAAATACACACATAAATAACAGAAAACATAATACTTATGAAAATAGATTAACCATTTGATAAAGTGCTTCAACATAATAATAACAACATTCGGTCCAATAGTGGGCCCAACACCTGTCCCGCAGGTCTGCCTGAGGACTTCTGAAGCCATACGACAGCCTTTGGTGCTGGGACATCACACAATAGTGATCCAGATGGAAACCATGCACTCCCTAATAATAGTGCCCCATTGTGCCCCACACAGTAATAATACAGCCTGGTACTATCCACACAGCAGTAATGCCCCCTTACTGCCCCTACACAATAACAATGCTCCTTATTCTCTTCCTCACAGTAATAGTGCCCCACACAGAAAATACACCCCAGTGCCCTCCTCACATTAATAGTGCTTCCTTACTGACCCTCCACAATAATAGTGCCATTTTTACAGAATAGTGCCCCTTAGTGCCTTCCTCAAAGTAATAGAGGGCCCAAAATGAAAAATGTCCCATCAAGGTAACTATGCCCCCTTAGTGCTCCCACGAAGGCTCTTTTGTGTCCTCTTCACATCAGTAGTGCTCTCCACACTGTTGAGACCTTTTTATACAACACTAGCTGAGTACCCGGTGTTGCCCGTTTTTTCCTTCCTAATCCTTGTTGGGGAGGAAAATCAACAAAGGAGAAAGCTTTCGACTTCATATCCAGTCCTCATATATTGTTGTCACATCCCAACCCCGACCTCCTATCCCGACCTTCTATCTCGATCTCCTATCCCGTCCTCATATCTTGACCTCCTATCTCGACCTCCTATCCTGACCTCCTATCCCGTCCTCCTATCTCGACCTCCTATCCCTACCTCCTATCCCGTCCTCCTATCCCGACCTCCTATCCTATCCTCCTATCTCGACCTCCTATCTCGACCTCCTATCCCGTCCTCATATCCTGTCCTCCTATCTCGATATCCTATCCCGACCTTCTATCTCGATCTCTTATCCTGTCTTCCTATCCCATCCTCCTATTCCGTCCTCCTATCCCGACCTCCTATCTCGACCTCCTATCCCATCCTCATATCCCGTCCTCATCTCCTGTCCTCCTATCCCGACCTCCTATCCCGACCTTCTATCTCGATCTCCTATCCCGTCCTCCTATCCTGTCCTTCTATCTCAACCTCCTATGTCGTCATCCTATCCCGACCTCCTATCCCGACCTCCTATCCCGTCCTCCTATCTCGACCTCCTATCATGACCTCCTATCCCGACCATCCCATCCTCCTATCTCAACCTCCTATCCTGTCCTCATATCTCAACCTCATATGCCATCCTCCTATCCCGACCTCCTATCCTGTCCTCCTATCTCGATATCCTATCCTGACCTCCCATTCCAACCTCCCATCCTGTCCTCATATCCCGACCCATAATACGTGTACCATGTATTGAAATATCTCCAGCCGTATGGAAGTTATGTGGTAACATACATTTCACATTGATTTGCATGGGACTAATTGCAGTTAAGGGTTAAATTAACGATCCTATATTTTAAGTGGACATATAAGTAACATGTGACCAAGTATTATCGAAATATCTCTAGCCGTTGGGAAGTTATGCAGTAACATATATTTCCCATTGACTTGTATGGGACTTTAAACATAAGCCCCGCCCCTGGCAAATGGGGGTGAGTAAGGGTTAAATTACCTATCCTATGTTTGTTGTTGACATATAAGTAACATGTGTGCCAAGTTTCATGTTAATATCTTTAGCCGTTTGGACGTGATGCTGGAACATACACACACATAGGCCCTCATTTACTTAGAAAATCGGGTTGTAAGTCTATGTTGCTTTCTTACCCGACTGCTTTTTTCCCCTGGTATTTATTATTATGTCGCATCCTGTTTGTCGCACGTGCGTTTTGTTGGTTTTGGTTTCCAACTCCTCTGAGTTGTCGGGAAAAAATCCACAACAATTCAACATATTCGGGTTGGAAACCTTTATAAATACGTGGGAAAGCTCAAAAATATCGGGTTCACCCCTTTTTCAGGTTTGGGAGAATCCACATCGGGTCCGTCGGGAAAAATTTTTGCATCATGTCGCAGGCTGGCGCAGGATGTCTGCGACATGTCACAGACAAAGATGCGCCAAAAAAAACCCGACAAACCCCGTGCAACAATTGTTTCAAATATCGCACAGACCTTAATACAATTGTTGCATAGAGTTCTATAGACCTGCCCTGTGATAACTTCTACATCTGGCTCATGCTATATTTTTGCGACATTTCACAAAAAGGAAAATGTTTTACGGGGCAGCCTGCGACTTTTCATACGACGAAAAAAAGCAGTGTAAATGGTTTGATAAATTTCCCTCTATACGTCACCCCGAGAAAATATACCCAACTTCGCCTTCCATGATGATAGACCCCATTTGGCTAAGAGCTGCTTTCATGGAGAGAGTATCCATCATACACAGCTAGGGGGAGATTGATCAAAACCTGTGTAGAGGAAGAGCGGTGCAGTTGCCCATAGCAACCAATCAGATCGCTTCTTTCATTTTCACTGGCCTCTTTAAAAATGAAAGAAGCAATCTGATTGGTTGCTATGGGCAACTGCACCGCTCTTCCTCTACACAGGTTTTGATAAATCTCCCCCATAGTCCAGGGCTCCCCAGGATGCTGTCTCAATGACTTGTTTTTATTATTTTTATATACAGTGATCCCTCAACTTACAATGGCCTCAACATACAATAGTTTCAACATACAATGGTCTTTTCTGGACCAATGTAACTTGAAACCAGACTCAACATACAATGCTATGGAATCTGCAAAACATGTCAATGGCTGGAAGAACCGACCAATCAGAATGGGCATTTCACTGGTAACTGCACCATCGAGATGCTACATATATTGTATTTTTGCCAATACAACTAGAAAAATACTAAAGTGTAACACAAGTGACCCCATTGGTACCTGAGAATTCTCCATGTTACACTGGTAAGCACACCCTGACATGAATAACACAGGGCGACCGCAGGATTATGTGATGTATATTTATGACATCATTTCCAGTCTGCGCCTCAATGTCAATATGTTGGGACTTTTTCAAAGCTTTACAAAGTCAAAGTTTGCTCTCCATGCCAAGTATAGAGCTGCTCTGTGAAATTTCCCCACTTTCTGTGATTTTCACCTTGGACAGTTACGTTTGTCCCGTGATGGCGTCATCCCCTCTTTATAACACTGCGATCACGCAGGTACTTTCTGCTTTCTGCAATACAAATAAATATTTTATTCATTCAGGTTGTCATGGATGGAAGTAAAGAGAAGCAGTGTTCATTGTGCTTTCCATTGAGAATAGGGCAGAAGAATAGATTTCATTTAAAGGGGTATTCCAGGCAAAATTTTTTATCCCCTATCCAAAGGATAGGGGATAAGATGTCTGATCGTGGGGGGCCCGCTGCTGAGACCCCCCGCGACCTCCGTGCAGCACCCGCATTCTATGCGGGAGCTGAATCTCCGGTTTCGGAAACCTCCGGGTTTCCGGGACTGGGGACGGGCCGTCACGCCCCCTCCCATAGACATGAATGGAGGGGCGTGGCGTGACGTCACGTCCCCAGTCCGGAAACCCGGAGGTTTCCGAAACCGGAGATTCAGCACCCGCATAGAATGCGGGTGCTGCACGGAGGTCGCGGGGGGTCTCAGCAGCAGGCCCCCCGCGATCAGACATCTTATTCCTTATCCTTTGGATAGGTGATAAAATGTTTTTGCCCGGAATACCCCTTTAAGCCTTTCAGGCCCAAAATATTTAGATGGGGGAAGCACTAAATTTGCTATGGAACAGTTGCTAACCTAAGCAAAAAAAAAAACTCACTGTAAGTTGTGCCAGATGACAAATAGAGAACTGTGTGTTAACAAGCTCATCTTTGGAATGGCCGAAACAAGGCAGAACCTATCCAGGCAGAATCTATCCAGGTCATGTTGAAATCTGTCCGGCATGTACGGATAAATAGTACAGCCACATTTTTGCATCCATATTACGTCCGCCTGACCACAGATCTGATGAGGTCAGTTTGAGGCATTTGTGCCAGGCTTGTGACTAGAATATGGACACAAAAATGAGGTTGTATTACGCCTGTGTGAAACCACATAATCCATATACAGTCATGGCCGTAAATGTTGGCACCCCTGACATTTTTCAAGAAAATGAAGTATTTCTCACAGAAAAGGATTGCAGTAACACATGTTTTGCTATACACATGTTTATTCCCTTTGTGTGTAATGGAACTAAACAAAAAAGGGAGGAAAAAAAGCAAATTGGAATTTCACAACAAACTCCAAAAATGGGCTGGACAAAATTATTGGCACCCTTTCAAAATTGTGGACAAATAAGATTGTTTGAAGCGTGTGATGCTCCTTTAATCTCACCTGGGGCAAGTAACAGGTGTGGGCAATATAAAAATCACACCTGAAAGCAGATAAAAAGGAGAGAAGTTCACTTCATCTTTGCATTGTGTGTCTGTGTGTGCCACACTAAGCATGGACAACAGAAAGAGGAGAAGAGAACTGTCTGAGGATTTGAGAACCAAAATTGTGGAAAAATATCAACAATCTTAAGGTTACAAGTCCATCTCCAGAGATCTAGATTTGCCTTTGTCCACCGTGCACAACATTATCAAGAAGTTTGCAACCCCCGGCACTGTAGCTAATCTCCCTGGGCGTGGACGGAAGAGAAAAAATCATGAAAGATGTCAACGCAGGATAGTCCGGATGGTGGATAAGCAGCCCCTAACAAGTTCCAAAGATATTCAAGCTGTCCTGCAGGCTCAGGGAGCATCAGTATCAGTGTGAACTATCCGTCGACATTTAAATGAAATGAAACACTATAGCAGGAGACCCAGGAGGACCCCACTGCTGACACAGAGACATAAAAAAGCAACACTACATTTTGCCAAAATGAACTTGAGTAAGCCAAAATCCTTCTGGGAAAACATCTTGTGGACAGATGAGACCAAGATAGAGCTTTTTGGTAAAGCACATCATTCTACTGTTTACCAAAAACAGAATGAGGCCTACAAAGAAAAGAACACAGTACCTACAGTGAAATATGGTGGAGGTTCAATGATGTTTTGGGGTTGTTTTGCTGCCTCTGGCACTGGGTGCCTTGAATGTGTGCAAGGTATCATGAAATCTGAGGATTACCAATGGATTTTGGGTTGCACTGTACAGCCCAGTGTCAGAAAGCTGGGTTTGTGTCCGAGATTTTGGGTCTTCCAGCAGGACAATGACCCCAAACATACTTCAAAAAGCACCCAGAAATGGATGGCAACAAAGCGCTGGAGAGTTCTGAAGTGGCAGCAACAAGTCCAGATCTAAATCCCATTGAACACCTGTGGAGAGATCTTAAAATTGCTGTTGGGAAAAGGCGCCTTCCAATAAGAGAGACCTGGAGCAGTTTGCAAATGAAGAATTGTCCAACATTCCGGCTGAGAGGTGTAAGAAGCTTATTGATGGTTATAGGAAGCGACTGATTTCAGTTATTTTTACCAAAGGGTGTGCAACCAAATATTAAGTTAAGGGTGCCAAAAATTTTGTCCAGCCCATTTTTGGAGTTTGGTGTGACATTATGTCCAATTAGCTTTTTTTGCCGGTGCCTTTCCTGTTCCCTTGCCATGCAAACAGTTTTCACATGAAGTTAAAAAAAAGCTAAGTTTTGGACTTTGTTGAAGCATATTTTCATGTGAGCACCACCCTATGCGTTTTACTGCCCATCCTACAAAATCATGGAATGCTGCAGAATCTTGTAATACCTTTTTTTTATTGTAGAGACTTTCTAGACTTTTTAGAGGATTTTGGGAGTCTTACCTTCAAGGTGGATCAAGTGGAATTCTGAACAAATCTTAAAAATTGAGCTTCCATGGAAACAGTGAAGCCCTAAGGCCCCACTTTAAAGACCACTGTAGCTTTCTTCTTATAGATAGGCTACGCAATACTAAAAAAAAGCATTTAAAAGTTCTTACAGGCAAAGTTGCAGACTGTGCAAAACCAGCAAAAATAAATAATAGCGGGGCTGACGTCTGGCAGCAATAGAGTTAGGAGCTGTAGATACAGTACTTTAACATTATGTAAATGAAAGCTGCTAATGACCGAATAACCATGAGCGGTAAATCCAGCCCGGTTACATCCCCCGCCACTCTTCAGACATAAAACATGTACTATAATAAAAGTCAGAACTTTTTAGAATATGAATCATTTTGATAGAACCGCAGAACTGTCCTTGTGGAATCTGTTGCTAAGATACTGCCGGAACAAAAGACTTTGCTGTCTCGATGCTGCAACTTTTTTTTTTTTTTTTTTTTTACGGCATGTATAAAAGGTTTACAGTCTACATTATGTTTGGCGATAGAGTGAAAGATTCAAGGGAAGAGTTACGAATGGAGAAAAATATGATCAATTCATAACTCGAAATAGGTCAGTGAAATGGAAAATAATTTACTTTACTGTAATATATGGCACCATTAATACATGATTTATATTGTAGAGAGTAATATAAGGAGTGCAATGATTTATAATTGAGAAATGACATTTTCTCGAAATCCATCAGGGGTACTCACAGAGGGCTGAGTCTCCAGGGTTGACAGCTCACGGTAGGCTTTATGTGGGCAACCTGTGAAAAAGTGATGCTGATGGACATGTAAGGATTCTTTCACGTTGTTGTTAGCACACGGCAGTGTGATGGCCATCAAGGGGAGCCCCGGGAAATAGCGGGAGAAAAATGACTGTTGTGCCATCTTTTTCTTCTGTTATTCCCATCCAAAAATAATGACGCCTGGTGGCCCCCATAGTAGTAAATGAGAGCCACTGGACACGCAAGGATTCTTTCACATTGTTGTTAGCACACGGCAGTGTGATGGCCATCAAGGGGAGCCCCGGGAAATAGCGGGAGAAAAATTACTGCTTGTGCCATCTTTTTCTCCTGTTATTCCCATCCAAAAATAATGATGCCTGGTGGCCCCCATAGTAGTAAATGGGAGCCACCCGGACCCAATGTTGCCCGTTGCTTCCCATCACGAGAACAGCCGTTAAAGTCACACACACAAACAAAAGAGACTTTAACAGCCTTTCTAAACCTGATGCGTTACCATCGGGACCATTGACCATTTCCTAGACACATACTGTATGTACTGGACTCAAAAGCATGGTAGACCAGATAGACTATGAAGAACATCTATCAAGCTCTGTAGTAGATTTTTTTTGCATAATCTTGCGCACGTGTGGCTTTTTTATACATGCTGCGACTTTAGATTTTTGCTTATCCAAAGCACCTTTCTGAAATTTGCTCAAGTTGTAATTTTTTTTTTTTTACTTTGCAGTGGTCATGTATTTATCAAATACGATAGTCGCTATTTATGAAGAAAAAAAGTTGCATCTCCGTTTAAAAGTCGCATTTGTATTCCAGGAACAACCTGGCTTACAGAAAGTGCATAAGTCAGCAGAAAAGGAAATTAACACCCACTTTAACACCCCTATATATATTGCCCCCCGCGGTGCTACCTGTATATATTTCCACACGCTGCGCAACCTATATATATTGCCCCCGCTGCGCTTGATATATATATATTGACCCCCGCTGTGCCGGATATATATATTGCCCCCCCGCAGCGCTTACATATGTCCCTCGCAACGCTAGCATATACTATCAGCAGTGCATCATGCTGCTGGCCGGGGAAAGGACATATGTATGCTCTCGCTGGGGGGGGGGCATATGTAAGCGCTGCAGGGGGCAGTATATATTTATATAGCTAGCGCAGCTGGGGGGGCAATATATATAGCTAGCACAGTGGGGGGCAATATACATAGCTAGCGCAGCCAGGGGGCCAGACATATACCGCTCTATGTCTGCCCCCCACTGCACTGACTATTTATATTGCCCCCCGCTGCGCTACCTATAGGTCTTGCCCCCCTGCAGTACTTATATACATACAGTCCTGCAGGGCATCAGGGAAGCCAGGTAATGCAGCGCAACACTTCCCCGGCCGCCAGTGTATTTCAACATTACAATCCTCACTAATTACTTTAAAAACCCTGCCGGGAGCCCTGAATGGCTGTTCGGTACCAGCCATTCAGGGCTCCTGGTGGGGTATTTGAAAATGAAAGTAAAACACGCACGATCTACATCGCAGGGGAGCGGAGCATGCCTCCCCTGCAATGTCACGAGCCTTCAACGCTGCACACGACGCTCTAAATGAACGCCGGGTGCTGCAGGGAGATTGCAGGGATCCCTAGCGGCGGGCTCCTGTGATCAGACATCTTATCCCCTATCCTTTGGATAGGGGATAAGATGTCTAGGGGCAGAGTACCCCTTCAATAATATGACCATACCCTAATCTATTAATTTAAAACAGTTATCCACCCTCATATAATTTATGGCCTATCTAATAGATGGGCTATCAATATTAGATCGTCAGGGGTCCTACAACTCTAAAGAACCTTGTCAAAGTAAATTTTGTAGAGGCTCCAGTGGTTGCACAAATCCCCTTGCAAACAACTGATCTAAGAGTTGGCCCACAGCTGATCATATATTGGTGCCTCATCCTGGGGATAGACCCCTTTATAAAGCTGGATAACCCCTTTAACCCAGAATACTGTAGTGTAATAATGAATTAGCTTATCCGGAAACATCTTACAAAGGATGTACAGTTGGAAGCAGGAGGTCAGTAAATAGGTGCACACAGCCAGCTTACCTTAAAGGAGAGAAGAGTCAAAGAAAGGTTTAGACAACTCCCATCCCCCAAACATTCTTTGCTTCTTCTTAACAAGTTCCTTCAACATGTTTCCTGCCGCATGTAATGTCTATTCACAGTCCACACTTGAAATAAAGCATTTCCTAAGTATTTAATGCTGTGAAATGACCTGGAGGGATGTAAGTGTCTCTAGAAGACTGATAGAAGACTAGCTGACTGTGAAGAAAACACAGCACCTTCTCCCTCACAAATTCACTACAAGTTACAACACACGCTCAAAAACTATTCAAATTATATACAATATATAAGAGCAATACAAAAGAGGACACAAAGCTCAAATACACCGGCCCAATACATAGGGAAAAAAGCGGTAGAAACAATGATGTCTTTTACTAATGAAAAGTGGTGGGAGGATGAGCCACCCCTCTAGGATGCAGGGAGAGGGGGTAGAGATTAGGGTGCTGTACTGAGCCGTCCTTGTGTTCCTCACTACTTTTAATAAAGCCTGGGGTGTACCAAGAAACCATGAGACCCCATAACAAAACTTGGAAATCCCTCCCCACTTGAATATCAACCCAATTTAAAGGGGTACTCCGGCTTTATACATCTTATCCCCTATCCAATGGACTCCCGGAATCTCGGTGCAGCCCCTGGCTCTCTGTGGCGGGCGCTGCCTCTGAAATGGGGACGTGACGTGACGGCCATGTGACGTCATGCCCCCTCCATTCATGTCTATGGGAGGCCATCACGCCCCCTCCCATCGACATGAATGGAGGGGGCATGACGTGATATCAATAGGGGGCATGGTCGTGCATATCCCCCTCTCGGAGGCAGTGCCTGGCACAGAATGTCGGGGGCTGCACCGTGTGGCGGGACCTCTGCGATCATACATCTTATGCTCTATCCTTTGGATTGGGGATAAGATGTATAAAATTTTGATCTGCATGTCTTGTGCTCCTTTCCTTGGTGTCCCTGAGGTCTGTATTCAAAGTGAAGCTAAAGTAAAAAAAAATGACATTTGCAATAGGGCGCTGCTGGTTTCCGCAGTGAAAGTAAACCAATCCAGAGATGTAGAGTAGCAAAACCTGGGTAGGTCTATTTAAATAAATAAAACAAAAAGCAATGGCACAGCAGATTTAGAGTGAACGCGTTTCGGGGGTAAGCGACCCCTTCTTCAGATCAGTATACATACATAACAAACCTATGAGTATATATAAGGTAGAAGTGGGCACCAAAAACCATGGGTGGATCCCCTGGAATACTGACAACAAAAAACTAAAAGCCATAATTTATAAAATTTTACATAGAAATTAGGATAAAAAACTGGACGCCAAACAAGAGTTAGATTATAGGAAACATTGCTGCTTAAAAATATGCAGATAAAAGAATCAGAAGTATCGTTGTTGATGGAAGCATAGATGGGAAGTGTGAACACTGACTATGGAAGGCCCCAGAAAACCTCACTAGGGATCCCACCAGTCTCAACATGTTCTGACAGAGACAAACCTGCAGATTTAGGAGCACAAAGAGGCTATATGTGCTGTGTCCCTTACTCATATACAGCTATGTACCCCATTTCTCTGGTTCATTACTCGTGTACAGCCAGTGGCTAGCCTAGTCCTAATTTATTCAACAAGTCTATGATATGCTAGCAGCGTTTTTATTAATATACAGTGGTATATGACAGTATTAATTATTATAAGGCAGTAATATGCAGTAATATTTCTGTATTATATGGCAGTAGTATTTATGCACTTCATGAACATATCATTTATCATCTGTACTGCTGATCAAAAATGGAGTTATTGTTGTTATTATTATTTTAGAAGTGCGCCATCTGCAAAGAAGGGGCAGGGGGGCAATACTTAAGACTGACCAGATGGCAACTGGTCAAAGAAAGACCTTTATAGAAAGATGTCTGTTATTAAGAAGGAGACTTTGAAACATGTCGGAACTTGTCTCTTGCTGTATCCAGTATGGTGTGCTGGATGTTTTTAAACCTACCTAAATACATTTTTTGTCCTGATCATCCATGCGCTGGAAGAGAAGTTTGTTGACTACTGTATTGGAGCTGGTGCATCCGTAGCTGATTGTTCCTGTTGAGAGTGGGGAGTCCAATTGCTTCCTTGGTCTCAGAACATTGGCACAACATCAGCATTAGAATCCATCCCTTAAAAAGGGTCATACAGGATTCGAAAAGTAGAGATGATTTCTTCTAGACACAGCACCCCTTTTTTTCCTCAGTTTGTGAGTGGTATTGCAGCTTGTTTTCTTTGAATTGAATGAAACAGAGTTGTAATACCACACACAATCTGAGGACAGGTGTGGTGCTGTTTGTAATTGAAAGCAGCTATGTTTCTCTAATCCAGGATAACCCCTTTAAAGTGTAACTATCATTGCAAAAAACATTTGATAAGCAGTGCTATGGTCATGTTTACTCAATGACGTGTGGACCAAAGGACACATAGTAGAAAGAGTATACTCATGAATTTGCACGTACCTGGTCAAGGCAGAAGTAGAGGTTGGAGTCCTCAGTGTATTTAATGAAACTCTTGTTGCAAAGGTTTAGACATTAATGGCTGTGTATTCAGTTATTTTGAGGGAACACAACATTAAACACTTATACAGGCTGTGCACTCATTACTTTACATTGTAGCAGAGGATCATTTCTTCAGTGTTGTCACATGAAATAATAGAATAAAATATTTACAAAAGAGTAAGGGGTGGAATCATTTATGGGAGATACTGTATAAATATATATATAATGTGAGGGGTGGACTCATTTATGGAAGATACTGTATAAATATATATATATATATATATATATATATATAATGTGAGGGGTGGACTCATTTATGGGAGATACTGTATAAATATATATATATATATATATATATATATATATATATATATATAATGTGAGGGGTGGACTCATTTATGGGATATACTGTAAATAATGTGAGGGGTGGACTCACTTATGGGAGATACTGTATATAATGTGAGGGGTGGACTCACTTATGGGAAATACTGTATATATAATGTGAGGGGTGGACTCACTTATGGGAGATACTGTATATATAATGTGAGGGGTGGACTCACTTATGGGAGATACTGTATATCATGTGAGGGGTGAACTCATTTATGGGAGATACTGTATATAATGTGAGGGGTGGACTCACTTATGGGAGATACTGTATATAATGTGAGGGGTGGACTCACTTATGGGAAATACTGTATATATAATGTGAGGGGTGGACTCACTTATGGGATATACTGTATATATAATGTGAGGGGTGGACTCACTTATGGGAGATACTGTATATATAATGTGAGGGGTGGACTCACTTATGGGATATACTGTTTATAATATGAGGGGTGGACTCACTTATGGGACATACTGTATATATAATGTGAGAGGTGGAGTCACTTATGGGAGATACTGTATATATCATGTGAGGGGTGGACTCACTTATGGGAGATACGGTATATAATGTGAGGGGTGGACTCACTTATGGGAGATACTGTATATATAATGTGAGGGGTGGACTCACTTATGGGAGATACAATATATAATGTGAGGGGTGGAATCACTTATGGGAGATACTGTATATAATGTGAGGGGTGGACTCACTTATGGGAGATACTGTATATATAATGTGAGGGGTGGACTCACTTATGGGAGATACTGTATATATAATGTGAGGGGTGGACTCACTTATGGGAGATACTGTATATAATGTGAGGGGTGGACTCACTTATGGGAGATACTGTATATATAATGTGAGGGGTGGAGTCACTTATGGGAGATACTGTATATATAATGTGAGGGGTGGAGTCACTTATGGGAGATACTGTATATATAATGTGAGGGGTGGACTCACTTATGGGAGATACTGTATATATAATGTGAGGGGTGGACTCACTTATGGGATATACTGTATATAATGTGAGGGGTGGAGTCACTTATGGGAGATACTGTATATATAATGTGAGGGGTGGACTCACTTATGGGATATACTGTATGTAATGTGAGGGGTGGACTCACTTATGGGAGATACTGTATATATAATGTGAGGGGTGGACTCACTTATGGGAGATACTGTATATATAATGTGAGGGGTGGACTCACCTATGGGAGATACTGTATATATAATGTGAGGGGTGGACTCACTTATGGGATATACTGTATATAATGTGAGGGGTGGAGTCACTTATGGGAGATACTGTATATATAATGTGAGGGGTGGACTCACTTATGGGAGATATTGTATATATAATGTGAGGGGTGGACTCACTTATGGGAGATACTGTAAATATAATGTGAGGGGTGGACTCACTTATGGGATATACTGTATATAATGTGAGGAGTGGACTCACTTATGGGAGATACAGTATATAATGTGAGGGGTGGACTCACCTATGGGAGATATTGTATATATAATGTGAGGGGTGGACTCACTTATGGGAGATACTGTATATAATGTGAGGGGTGGAGTCACTTATGGGATATACTGTATATAATGTGAGGGGTGGAGTCACTTATGGGAGATACTGTATATAATGTGAGGGGTGGACTCACTTATGGGATATACTGTATATAATGTGAGGGGTGGACTCACTTATGGGAGATACTGTATATGTAATGTGAGGGGTGGACTCACTCATGGGAGATACTGTATATAATGTGAGGGGTGTAGTCACTTATGGGATATACTGTATATAATGTGAGGGGTGGAGTCACTTATGGGAGATACTGTATATAATGTGAGGGGTGGACTCACTTATGGGAGATACTGTATATATAATGTGAGGGGTGGACTCACTTATGGGAGATACTGTATATATAATGTGAGGGGTGGACTCACTTATGGGAGATACTGTATATAATGTGAGGAGTGGACTCACTTATGGGAGATACTGTATACATAATGTGAGGGGTGGACTCACTTATGGGAGATACTGTATATATATAATGTGAGGGGTGGACTCGCTTATAGAAGATACTGTATATATAATGTGGGGGCAGGACTCACTTATGGGATATACTGTATATATAATGTGAGGGGTGGACTCACCTATGGGAGATACTGTATATATAATGTGAGGGGTGGACTCACTTATGGGAGATACTGTATAAATATATATATATATATATATATATATATATATATATATATATAATGTGAGGGGTGGACTCACTTATGGGAGATACTGTATATATAATGTGAGGGGTGGAGTCACTTATGGGAGATACTGTATATATAATGTGAGGGGTGGAGTCACTTATGGGAGATACTGTATGTAATGTGAGGGGTGGACTCACTTATGGGAGATACTGTATATATAATGTGAGGGGTGGACTCACTTATGGGAGATACTGTATATATAATGTGAGGGGTGGACTCACCTATGGGAGATACTGTATATATAATGTGAGGGGTGGACTCACTTATGGGATATACTGTATATAATGTGAGGGGTGGAGTCACTTATGGGAGATACTGTATATATAATGTGAGGGGTGGACTCACTTATGGGAGATATTGTATATATAATGTGAGGGGTGGACTCACTTATGGGAGATACTGTAAATATAATGTGAGGGGTGGACTCACTTATGGGATATACTGTATATAATGTGAGGAGTGGACTCACTTATGGGAGATACAGTATATAATGTGAGGGGTGGACTCACCTATGGGAGATATTGTATATATAATGTGAGGGGTGGACTCACTTATGGGAGATACTGTATATAATGTGAGGGGTGGAGTCACTTATGGGATATACTGTATATAATGTGAGGGGTGGAGTCACTTATGGGAGATACTGTATATAATGTGAGGGGTGGACTCACTTATGGGATATACTGTATATAATGTGAGGGGTGGACTCACTTATGGGAGATACTGTATATATAATGTGAGGGGTGGACTCACTTATGGGAGATACTGTATATAATGTGAGGAGTGGACTCACTTATGGGAGATACTGTATACATAATGTGAGGGGTGGACTCACTTATGGGAGATACTGTATATATATAATGTGAGGGGTGGACTCGCTTATAGAAGATACTGTATATATAATGTGGGGGCAGGACTCACTTATGGGATATACTGTATATATAATGTGAGGGGTGGACTCACCTATGGGAGATACTGTATATATAATGTGAGGGGTGGACTCACTTATGGGAGATACTGTATAAATATATATATATATATATATATATATATATATAATGTGAGGGGTGGACTCATTTATGGGATATACTGTAAATAATGTGAGGGGTGGACTCACTTATGGGAGATACTGTATATAATGTGAGGGGTGGACTCACTTATGGGAAATACTGTATATATAATGTGAGGGGTGGACTCACTTATGGGAGATACTGTATATATAATGTGAGGGGTGGACTCACTTATGGGAGATACTGTATATCATGTGAGGGGTGAACTCATTTATGGGAGATACTGTATATAATGTGAGGGGTGGACTCACTTATGGGAGATACTGTATATAATGTGAGGGGTGGACTCACTTATGGGAAATACTGTATATATAATGTGAGGGGTGGACTCACTTATGGGATATACTGTATATATAATGTGAGGGGTGGACTCACTTATGGGAGATACTGTATATATAATGTGAGGGGTGGACTCACTTATGGGATATACTGTTTATAATATGAGGGGTGGACTCACTTATGGGACATACTGTATATATAATGTGAGAGGTGGAGTCACTTATGGGAGATACTGTATATATCATGTGAGGGGTGGACTCACTTATGGGAGATACGGTATATAATGTGAGGGGTGGACTCACTTATGGGAGATACTGTATATATAATGTGAGGGGTGGACTCACTTATGGGAGATACAATATATAATGTGAGGGGTGGAATCACTTATGGGAGATACTGTATATAATGTGAGGGGTGGACTCACTTATGGGAGATACTGTATATATAATGTGAGGGGTGGACTCACTTATGGGAGATACTGTATATATAATGTGAGGGGTGGACTCACTTATGGGAGATACTGTATATAATGTGAGGGGTGGACTCACTTATGGGAGATACTGTATATATAATGTGAGGGGTGGAGTCACTTATGGGAGATACTGTATATATAATGTGAGGGGTGGAGTCACTTATGGGAGATACTGTATGTAATGTGAGGGGTGGACTCACTTATGGGAGATACTGTATATATAATGTGAGGGGTGGACTCACTTATGGGAGATACTGTATATATAATGTGAGGGGTGGACTCACCTATGGGAGATACTGTATATATAATGTGAGGGGTGGACTCACTTATGGGATATACTGTATATAATGTGAGGGGTGGAGTCACTTATGGGAGATACTGTATATATAATGTGAGGGGTGGACTCACTTATGGGAGATATTGTATATATAATGTGAGGGGTGGACTCACTTATGGGAGATACTGTAAATATAATGTGAGGGGTGGACTCACTTATGGGATATACTGTATATAATGTGAGGAGTGGACTCACTTATGGGAGATACAGTATATAATGTGAGGGGTGGACTCACCTATGGGAGATATTGTATATATAATGTGAGGGGTGGACTCACTTATGGGAGATACTGTATATAATGTGAGGGGTGGAGTCACTTATGGGATATACTGTATATAATGTGAGGGGTGGAGTCACTTATGGGAGATACTGTATATAATGTGAGGGGTGGACTCACTTATGGGATATACTGTATATAATGTGAGGGGTGGACTCACTTATGGGAGATACTGTATATGTAATGTGAGGGGTGGACTCACTCATGGGAGATACTGTATATAATGTGAGGGGTGTAGTCACTTATGGGATATACTGTATATAATGTGAGGGGTGGAGTCACTTATGGGAGATACTGTATATAATGTGAGGGGTGGACTCACTTATGGGAGATACTGTATATATAATGTGAGGGGTGGACTCACTTATGGGAGATACTGTATATATAATGTGAGGGGTGGACTCACTTATGGGAGATACTGTATATAATGTGAGGAGTGGACTCACTTATGGGAGATACTGTATACATAATGTGAGGGGTGGACTCACTTATGGGAGATACTGTATATATATAATGTGAGGGGTGGACTCGCTTATAGAAGATACTGTATATATAATGTGGGGGCAGGACTCACTTATGGGATATACTGTATATATAATGTGAGGGGTGGACTCACTTATGGGAGATACTGTATATATAATGTGAGGGGTGGACTCACTTATGGGAGATACTGTATATATAATGTGAGGGGTGGAGTCACTTATGGGAGACACTGTATATATAATGTGAGGGGTGGACTCACTTATGGAAGATACTGTATATATAATGTGAGGAGTGGACTCACTTATTAGAGATACTGTATATATAATGTGAGGGGTGGACTCACTTATGGGAGATACTGTATATATAATGTGAGGGGTGGAGTCACTTATGGGAGATACTGTATATATAATGTGAGGGGTGGACTCACTTATGGGAGATACTGTATATATAATGTGAGGGGTGGACTCACTTATGGGAGATACTGTATATATAATGTGAGGGGTGGACTCACTTATGGGAGATACTGTATATATAATGTGAGGGGTGGACTCACTTATGGGAGATACTGTATATATAATGTGAGGGGTGGAGTCACTTATGGGAGATACTGTATATATAATGTGAGGGGTGGACTCACTTATGGGATATACTGTATATATAATGTGAGGGGTGGACTCACTTATGGGAGATACTGTATATTATGTGAGGGGTGGACTCACTTATGGGAGATACTGTATATATAATGTGAGGGGTGGACTCACTTATGGGAGATACTGTATATATAATGTGAGGGGTGGACTCACTTATGGGAGATACTGTATATAATGTGAGGGGTGGACTCACTTATGGGATATACTGTATATAATGTGAGGGGTGGACTCACTTATGGGAGATACTGTATATAATGTGAGGGGTGGACTCACTTATGGGAGATACTGTATATATAATGTGAGGGGTGGAGTCACTTATGGGAGATACTGTATATATATAATGTGAGGGGTGGACTCACTTATGGGAGATACTGTATATATAATGTGAGGGGTGGACTCACTTATGGGAGATACTGTATATAATGTGAGGGGTGGAGTCACTTATGGGAAATACTGTATATATAATGTGAGGGGTGGACTCACTTATGGGAAATACTGTATATATAATGTGAGGGGTGGACTCACTTATGGGAGATACTGTATATATAATGTGAGGGGTGGACACACTTATGGGAGATACTGTATATATAATGTGAGGGGTGGACTCACTTATGGGAGATACTGTATATAATGTGAGGGGTGGACTCACTTATGGGAGATACTGTATATAATGTGAGGGGTGGACTCACTTATGGGAGATAGTTGGTATTTATACTTACCGTAATTATACTTTCCTCGAGTCCCCGAAGGCAGCACAGAAGGGATATTCTGGTCTCCTGACCTCCCACTAGGACCGCCCATCTAGATTAACATAATTAATTATTTAATTGATTCCTACCCCTAGTCCTATATACAGACCCCGCATACAATCCACCATGTGTAATAAAATAGACTGACTGATGCAAAAACAAACTTTATTGGGTGGGTATATGTGCTGCCTTCGGGGACTCGAGGAAAGTATAATTACGGTAAGTATAAATACCAACTTTCCTCTTCGTCCCCTACGGCAGCACAGAAGGGATTTAACATAGAACAAAAAAGGGGGGGCATTATTTATGCACAGCGGACAAGACCCCGGTGCTGAAGGCTGGGCTCTTGGACTGGAGATCCAGCCGATAATGTCTTGCGAAGGTAGATGTAGTCGACCAGGACGCAGCATTACAAATCTCTGTCAAGGACACCTGCTCTCTTTCAGCCCAAGATGTTGAGGTTGAGCGAGTGGAGTGCGCTCTAAGAGGATGAGGAGGATCCTTCCCTTGGATAGTGTAGGCTTCTATGATGGTAGTACGGATCCATCGTGCCAACGTGTCTTTAGATGCTTTTAGACCTTTCTTAGCTCCGGTTGTTATAATAAATAGATTTTCATCTCTACGAAAATCTTGCACACGATGAAGGTAACACAATAAACCCCGCTTTACATCCAATGTGTGATATCGCAACTCTTCTTCTGAATCCAGATTGGGGTAAAAAATCGGTAAAAAAGATTCCCTATTCACATTAGCCGTAGAGGGTACTTTCGGAACAAATGAGGGCATTGTTCTCAGTCTCACACCATCCGGTAAAATTTTTAAGTATGGTTCCCGGGATGAAAGTGCTTGCATCTCTCCAAGTCTTTTGGCAGAGGTTACTGCCACGAGAAACAGAACTTTCATAGATAACCACTTAAATTCTATTTCTTCAATTGGTTCAAATGGTGGTAATGTAAGTGCATTTAGCACCAGACACAAATCCCAGGAGGCTACCGGCGGACGAACAGAAGGGTTGAGATTTCTTAAAGCCTTGAAAAATCTTCCAATAAGAGGCTGATTATTAAACTTTCCCTCTGTCATAGCATTTATTGCTGTTAAGTGTACCCTCAAGGTATTTGCTTTAAGTCCTTTATCATATCCTGACTGAAGAAATTGGAGGACTGCAGACAAAGATAGTTGCAGATTAGATGCTGTAAGCCATGCTTGAAATTTTTTCCACAGTCTAGAATAAATAAAGTTAGTAGAAGACTTTCTAGAGGCCAGTAGAGTCTTTACTACATTATCCGATAGGCCCAAAAGTTTTAGCCTTTCCCCTTCAGTAACCAGGCCGTTAGATACAATCGTTCCGGATGAGGGTGACAGAGTGTTTTCTGTAGAAGAAGGTCCGGGACTGGTGGAAACTTCCAATATCTCCCTTCGGACAGCTGCAAAATTGTTGGTAGCCAGGCTCGACGTGGCCAAAATGGTGCTATTAGAATGACCTTGGGAGACTCCAAAAGGATTTTGCTCAAGACCTTTGGCAACACCGGAAGTGGAGGGTACAGGTATACAAATCTGTTCTTCCAAGGTATAGAAAAAGCGTCTAACACATCCGGTTGATCGTACTTGATTAATGAACCGAACTTCTCCAACTTGCGATTCCTCCGGGTTGCCATTAAATCTATTTCTGGAATCCCCCACCTGTCTGTCAACATCTGGAAATATCTTGGATTTAATGACCACTCCCCCGAATGTAGAGTCTCTCGACTTAGAAGATCCGCTTGGATATTCAGGCAGCCCTTTATGTGTACAGCATGGAGATCTATCACTACATCTTCTGCCCAGGTCATAATCTGTGCACATAACTGTTGAAGAGACCGACATCGGGTTCCGCCCTGCTTGTTTATGTAGTAGGCTGCGGCGATGTTGTCTGTCTGCAAGAGCACAGACCTTCTGGAGACAGAGCACTCGTAGTGGAGGAGGGCCATCTGAATGGCCTTTAGCTCTTTGAAATTTGAGGATCTCTTCATCACTGATGGATTCCAAACTCCTTGAATCCAGGTATTCCCTGAATGGGCACCCCAACCTGAAGCAGATGCATCCGTAGTAATTAGTACATGCTCGTTGTTGCTGAATTTCTTGCCTGAATTCAGATTCGCCTTCTTGGTCCACCAAAGTAAACTGTGACGAACCTTCAGGGAAATTGTTATTATAGAATCCAGAGACTTGAATTGAGGATTGTGGGAGAGAATCTCCAGTTGAAGCTCCCTGAAATGGGCTCTTGCCCACGGCACAGCTTCTATTGTTGCCGTCAAAAGTCCCAACACGCTCATTGCTCTGCTCACTGATATTGATGGATTTCTGTATACCTGCTGAATTGCTTCTCTTATCTGAACAATTTTTGCTGAGGGCAAGAAAATTTTCATTCTCTCGAGATCCACCGTGAGTCCTAAAAACTGAATTTGACTTGAGGGTGTTAACTCCGATTTTTGGTAGTTCACAATGAACCCCACATTTTGTAGTAACTGGATACAAGTCTGGATGTGAATTCTTAATATTTCTGGTGTTGTGGCAATAACTAACCAGTCGTCCAGGTATGGCACGATCCTGATGGTCTGCAGACGTAGGGCTGCTACTAGGACCACTACCACTTTTGTGAAAATTCGGGGTGCAGGGGAAAGGCCGAATGGCAGAGCCCGAAACTGGAAATGACGAAACCCTTCTTTTGAGGCAATAGCAAGCCTGAGGAATTTTCTGTCTTGTGATGCAATGGGGATGTGTAGATAGGCATCCTTTAAATCTAGTGATGCCATCACTTCTCCTTGTTGCACCACATGGTGGATTGTATGCGGGGTCTGTATATAGGACTAGGGGTAAGAATCAATTAAATAATTAATTATGTTAATCTAGATGGGCGGTCCTAGTGGGAGGTCAGGAGACCGGAATATCCCTTCTGTGCTGCCGTAGGGGACGAAGAGGAAACTGTATATATCATGTGAGGGGTGGACTCACTTATGGGAGATACTGTATATAATGTGAGGGGTGGACTCACTTATGGGAGATACTGTATATAATGTGAGGGGTGGAGTCACTTATGGGAGATACTGTATATATAATGTGAGGAGTGGACTCACTTATTAGAGATACTGTATATATAATGTGAGGGGTGGACTCACTTATGGGAGATACTGTATATATAATGTGAGGGGTGGACTCACTTATGGGAGATACTGTATATATAATGTGAGGGGTGGACTCACTTATGGGAGATACTGTATATATAATGTGAGGGGTGGACTCACTTATGGGAGATACTGTATATATAATGTGAGGGGTGGACTCACTTATGGGAGATACTGTATATATAATGTGAGGGGTGGACTCACTTATGGGAGATACTGTATATATAATGTGAGGGGTGGAGTCACTTATGGGAGATACTGTATATATAATGTGAGGGGTGGACTCACTTATGGGATATACTGTATATATAATGTGAGGGGTGGACTCACTTATGGGAGATACTGTATATTATGTGAGGGGTGGACTCACTTATGGGAGATACTGTATATATAATGTGAGGGGTGGACTCACTTATGGGAGATACTGTATATATAATGTGAGGGGTGGACTCACTTATGGGAGATACTGTATATAATGTGAGGGGTGGACTCACTTATGGGAGATACTGTATATATAATGTGAGGGGTGGACTCACTTATGGGAGATACTGTATATATAATGTGAGGGGTGGACTCACTTATGGGAGATACTGTATATATAATGTGAGGGGTGGACTCACTTATGGGATATACTGTATATATAATGTGAGGGGTGGACTCACTTATGGGAGATACTGTATATAATGTGAGGGATGGACTCACTTATGGGAGATACTGTATATATAATGTGAGGGGTGGACTCACTTATGGGAGATACTGTATATATAATGTGAGGGGTGGACACACTTATGGGAGATACTGTATATATAATGTGAGGGGTGGACTCACTTATGGGAGATACTGTATATAATGTGAGGGGTGGACTCACTTATGGGAGATACTGTATATAATGTAAGGGGTGGACTCACTTATGGGAGATACTGTATATATCATGTGAGGGGTGGACTCACTTATGGGAGATACTGTATATAATGTGAGGGGTGGACTCACTTATGGGAGATACTGTATATAATGTGAGGGGTGGAGTCACTTATGGGAGATACTGTATATTATGTGAGGGGTGGACTCACTTATGGGAGATACTGTATATAATGTGAGGGGTGGAGTCACTTATGGGAGATACTGTATATTATGTGAGGGGTGGACTCACTTATGGGAGAAACTGTATATAACGTGAGGGGTGGACTCACTTATGGGAGATACTGTATATATAATGTGAGGGGTGGACTCACTTATGGGAGATACAGTATATATAATGTGAGGGGTGGACTCACTTATGGGAGATACTGTATATAATGTGAGGGGTGGACTCACTTATGGGATATAATGTATATAATGTGAGGGGTGGAGTCACTTATGGGATATACTGTATATAATGTGAGGGGTGGAGTCACTTATGGGAGATACTATATATATATAATGTGAGGGGTGGACTCACTTATGGGATATACTGTATATATAATGTGAGGGGTGGAGTCACTTATGGGATATACTGTATATAATGTGAGGGGTGGAGTCTCTTATGGGAGATACTGTATATAATGTGAGGGGTGGACTCACTTATGGGATATACTGTATATAATGTGAGGGGTGGACTCACTTATGGGAGATACTGTATATATAATGTGAGGGGTGGACTCACTTATGGGATATACTGTATATAATGTGAGGGGTGGAGTCACTTATGGGATATACTGTATATAATGTGAGGGGTGGAGTCACTTATGGGAGATACTATGTATATAATGTGAGGGGTGGACTCACTTATGGGATATACTGTATATATAATGTGAGGGGTGGAGTCACTTATGGGATATACTGTATATAATGTGAGGGGTGGAGTCACTTATGGGAGATACTGTATATAATGTGAGGGGTGGACTCACTTATGGGATATACTGTATATAATGTGAGGGGTGGACTCACTTATGGGAGATACTGTATATATAATGTGAGGGGTGGACTCACTTATGGGAGATACTGTATATAATGTGATGGGTGGAGTCACTTATGGGATATACTGTATATAATGTGAGGGGTGGAGTCACTTATGGGATATACTGTATATAATGTGAGGGGTTGACTCACTTATGGGAGATACTGTATATATAATGTGAGGGGTGGAGTCACTTATGGGAGATACTGTATATAATGTGAGGGGTGGACTCACTTATGGGAGATACTGTATATATAATGTGAGGGTTGGACTCACTTATGGGAGATACTGTATATATAATGTGAGGGGTAGAGTCACTTATGGGAGATACTGTATATAATGTGAGGGGTGGAGTCACTTATGGGAGATACTGTATATAATGTGAGGGGTGGACTCACTTATAGGATATACTGTATATAATGTGAGGGGTTGACTCACTTATGGGAGATACTGTATATATAATGTGAGGGGTGGAGTCACTTATGGGAGATACTGTATATAATGTGAGGGGTGGACTCACTTATGGGAGATACTGTATATATAATGTGAGGGGTGGACTCACTTATGGGAGATACTGTATATATAATGTGAGGGGTGGAGTCACTTATGGGAGATACTGTATATAATGTGAGGGGTGGAGTCACTTATGGGATATACTGTATATAATGTGAGGGGTGGAGTCACTTATGGGAGATACTGTATATAATGTGAGGGGTGGACTCACTTATGGGATATACTGTATATAATGTGAGGGGTTGACTCACTTATGGGAGATACTGTATATATAATGTGAGGGGTGGAGTCACTTATGGGAGATACTGTATATAATGTGAGGGGTGGACTCACTTATGGGAGATACTGTATATATAATGTGAGGGGTGGACTCACTTATGGGAGATACTGTATATATAATGTGAGGGGTGGAGTCACTTATGGGAGATACTGTATATGATGTGAGGGGTGGAGTCACTTATGGGATATACTGTATATAATGTGAGGGGTGGAGTCACTTATGGGAGATACTGTATATAATGTGAGGGGTGGACTCACTTATGGGAGATACTGTATATATAATGTGAGGGGTGGACTCACTTATGGGAGATACTGTATATATAATGTGAGGGGTGGAGTCACTTATGGGAGATACTGTATATAATGTGAGGGGTGGAGTCACTTATGGGATATACTGTATATAATGTGAGGGGTGGAGTCACTTATGGGAGATACTGTATATAATGTGAGGGGTGGACTCACTTATGGGATATACTGTATATAATGTGAGGGGTTGACTCACTTATGGGAGATACTGTATATATAATGTGAGGGGTGGAGTCACTTATGGGAGATACTGTATATAATGTGAGGGGTGGACTCACTTATGGGAGATACTGTATATATAATGTGAGGGGTGGACTCACTTATGGGAGATACTGTATATATAATGTGAGGGGTGGAGTCACTTATGGGAGATACTGTATATAATGTGAGGGGTGGAGTCACTTATGGGATATACTGTATATAATGTGAGGGGTGGAGTCACTTATGGGAGATACTGTATATAATGTGAGGGGTGGACTCACTTATGGGAGATACTGTATATATAATGTGAGGGGTGGACTCACTTATGGGAGATACTGTATATATAATGTGAGGGGTGGAGTCACTTATGGGAGATACTGTATATAATGTGAGGGGTGGAGTCACTTATGGGATATACTGTATATAATGTGAGGGGTGGAGTCACTTATGGGAGATACTGTATATAATGTGAGGGGTGGACTCACTTATGGGATATACTGTATATAATGTGAGGGGTTGACTCACTTATGGGAGATACTGTATATATAATGTGAGGGGTGGAGTCACTTATGGGAGATACTGTATATAATGTGAGGGGTGGACTCACTTATGGGAGATACTGTATATATAATGTGAGGGGTGGACTCACTTATGGGAGATACTGTATATATAATGTGAGGGGTGGAGTCACTTATGGGAGATACTGTATATAATGTGAGGGGTGGAGTCACTTATGGGATATACTGTATATAATGTGAGGGGTGGAGTCACTTATGGGAGATACTGTATATAATGTGAGGGGTGGACTCACTTATGGGAGATATTATACATGCATAACCAGCTTAAACAGTACAAAGGGAGTAGTAAGGATTTTTTTTTATTTGACTATGCTACAGGGGCTGTAAAGTTAGTGTAGTTCATAATATAGTGTCTGTACCTGTGTGTGACAGTTTTCTCACAATTCTTCTGTGAGTTTTCACTCCAATACTTATTTTTACCAGTATACAAAATGACTGTTGTCTCGGATTTTTCACAGCTTGCAATGCAGCCGAGACCTGACTCACTAGTCAGCTGATGACAGGGAGCCTGTCTGCTTCAATGGGTGGAGGGATCAATCTGCAACTAATGCAACAGCTGTAGGCACCCTGATTGAAAACCACAGGTCTATTGTTTCAATGGGTGGGGTGGCTGATGTGTGAGAGGGAGGAAAATGGAATTGTGGGATTTGTAGTCAAAAAACATAAGTCAAACAGGAAATTAAAGTTCACAAAAAGCTAGACACAGTATTATGGTAATCTCATGACAGCCATTTAGCCCCAAGACAAGTGCAGATCCTTCCTAAGCATGTCCATTACTGTCTGCCAGGTACATACTAAAATCACCTTATGGCGGAGAACCCCTTTAATGTATGCATAACTCTTGTGGTTTTCCAAGACCACCAGATCCTCAATGTCAGATCTATAAAAATACAACTTAGGCTATATTCACATTTTGTTTATTGGTCTTTATTTTCATGCAAATAAAGGCTGAACATTTTGGCAATTTCTTTCAGTCATTTGGTAATTTTTTGCCATTATTTGCATTTTTTTCAATATTTTTCATTTATTTATATAACGCCAACAAATTTTGCAACACTTTACAGTTTTGAGGGTACAAATTAAGACAAATATCAGACCTACAATATTACCGGCACATACCAGCCCTATACAAAGGCCAAATAATCCCTTTACACCATGACCACATATACTGTATATAATGTGAAGCCAATATGACCTTGGTGATGATTGTTTTGGTGGTGATTGTTTATCTGGCCCCCGGATAGGCTATTCAGGAAGAATCTTTTTACATTCCTTGTATAGACATTACAGTATACTGAGAATCTTGTTAACGTATCTAAATGCCTAGTACTATATTAACATAAAGGTCCACAGTCCACACTGATGACGTCTTGGCTATGATATAATAATGGGTCCAAAGGTCCAGCAGAAGACAACCCCATTTGTAGTTGACTTTGGGGGAAATCATTTGCCACGAGTGTCCATCTCTTACGAGGTGATGATAAATAACCTATTAGACATTTTATATTATATATTCTCTGGGTACAATGATGGCAAAAAAGATTCTAACGTTAGATGTGGTTACACCTAAACACAAAGTGGGTCATGTATGTAGCAACTTTTTAGTGTATATTGTGCACTGCAGCGAAGTACCTAGTGCGCAGCTAGCAGCAAACTAGCTTTGCTGGGGTGTATGGCTATTTTCGCTGGTAATTCTAGCTTGCGGGGAGTGGGAATATTCTTCCTGGCATATTATTTATGTCTGGATGTATTATGTGTAACTTTTGAAAAATCTGTGCGCAGAATTTATCATGGTGCTGGGTATAATAAACTCAGTGGGATGTTCTGAATACAGCTGTGCAGGTCTGAATGCCCCCCCCCCCCCCCCCCCCCGGGGTATAGTATACAGTGGTGAATAGCACACCACTGTATACTGAACAAGACCCCCAGTCACTCTAATGATGGAAGTCCCCACTCTGTACCATCTGTGCCCACTGCTATACAGATGCAGGTACAGCTGCGGATACAGCTTTGCTGAGCAGAAGGTATAATTTGTATACATCCTTCCAGCCAGGTAAGAGTTAAGTAGAGATGCTATGCGTTGCCACTTAACTCCTATGGAACACTATCCAGCAATGTCTATACATTATTTGATAGTTTCTGCCCTATGCTGGGCTCAGTGCTTTGCACTAAATGGGTTAGCTAGCGATGCTGAGCATTGCTAGTTAAACTTTTCTGGGATATACACTATACAGCCATCTATACAGATGGCTGTACACTGTATGAAGAAAGCTGGCCCCATAACGGTCTGGGTTCCTGTACAGTGTATTCTTTCTTCTGAAGCCACAACTATAGTTATGTCATGGTCACTAGAGGCAGAACCACAGAAAAACAAACTGTACTGGAACCCAGACAAGGTAAGTGATGCTGTTTTTGCACACAGCTTTTTTTTAACATGCCCCTTTTTTTTAAGACCCATTAAAATGCTGTGTGTGAACACAGCCAACGTAACTTATTTTGTGGCCACTCTCTCTCCTTCCATGGACTACGTCAATGACCAGCATTTTTAATAGTGGCTAATGATGGCTGTGTGGGGAATGCATTTTTTAAAATAAATTAAAAAAATAGAATTATTGCTAACCCCCATTATTACCCCAGTACCCTCCACCACAGGGGTACACGGTAGAGCCGGGTACAAACAGGCCCAGATCATCTACAATGGCATTCCTGGGCCTAGGCAGGAAAATGCTGGCAATATTTAGGCTGGGGAGGGCCAAAAACAATGGTCCTCGCCCACCCTGGTAATGTAAAGTTATTGCTTCTTTGGTTGGTATCTGGATGATTTGGAAAATACGAGGAATCCCCACGCTTATTTTACGGTTCCCAGTTTTTTGTAAATCAGCCAGATACCAACCAAAGCAGTACCAGCTTGACATTACCAGGTTTTCCATGGAATCCGATTCTCAGCATACACGACCTGAAACAAGAAAAAAAGAAAGACATACAAAAAAAAGTTATTACAATTAGGTGCTCATAGTTATGGTGGCTGTATTCACACTATTTTTAACACATTTTTTTTAATATGCCTTTTAGCAAAATAAATAAATTAAAAAAGTCATGTTAAAATAGCTGTGTGTGAACACAGCTCCATTTACCTCATCCAGGCTCTTGTCTCTACTGTAATCCTCTGAAGTCCTGCCTCTAGTAACCATGATGTCACTAGAGGCGGGGCTTCAGAAGAAAGAAGAACAGACGGGAACCCAGATCGGTAAGTGCCAGGTTCTGTAGATGGATGCATGCTGTATAGCCCAGAAGACGTTAAATAGTGATGCTAAACATAACTAATTAACTCCTTCAGTGCTGTGATGGCATAAAGTAGGATACTATCCACCAATGTATAGATATCACAGGATAGTGTCCCCAAACACTTAAATGGGGATGCATAGCACAGAGTACATATGGTACAGTGTACAGCGGAGCCCTATGCACTGCTGTATACCGTACAGTCAGCGGAGGTAAGTACTGATGCACAACATCACTACTTACCTCCAGTACGTGTGCTGGCTGGAAAGCAGCCGACACATGTATTAACCCCTTCCCGCCCTAGGATGTATGCATATGTCCAAGTGGCTAGCTAGCTAGCGCAACTGGATGCATGCATACGTCCTAGCAATCTCCTTCACAGCGCAATGCTGTCAATCACAGCCGGGGTCTCCCTGCAGCTGCCGAGACCAGGATTGCTTCAGTCTCTGCAGCATTAACCCCATAGATGCCGTGATCAGTCCTGGTCACAGAATCTATGGGGTTGACAGATGGAGGGGGCTCCCCCAGTCCACCAACGGTGATCTACCGATACGATCGTGGGATCCTATTGGTTGCCATGGCAGCAGGAGCCAGCTGATGGCCTCCTGTCTGCCTAGTATGGCAGCCTGTGAGGTCCAGCCATAGGCTGGATCACACAGGCTGTTAGTCAGTGTTATACTGTGCTGCAGGAGGTTTTTTTTTTAAATAAAAATAAATAAAGTGTAAATAAATAAAATAAATTCCTCTCCCCTCAAAAAAAAAAACCTATACTATCACCAAATAAAACCCAAACCTATACATAATAGGTATCTCCACGTCAGTAATGACTTGTACAATAAAACTATATTGGTATTTATCCTGCACAGTGAACGCAGTAAAAAAAAAAGCTAAATTAGGCTCCAAAACGTGGAATAAAAAAGATCAAAAGATAGCATGAATCGTGAATGTATGAAAGTACAGCTTGTCCTGCAAAAAAGTAAGCCCCCACAAAATGGCGTTGGACAAAAACAAAAAGTTATTGCTGTCAGAACATGACAACACAAAAAAGGGGAATTTTGTTGAGAAAAGGAATAAGAAGATAAAAAGCTATATAACTTGGGTATTTTCATGATTGTACCGACCCAGAATAACAATAAAATTTTTACCACACAGTGAAATAACAATAAAAAAAAAGCCTGACGTTTTAAAAATTTTCACAATATTTTGGGGTTTTTCACAAAAAATGCTGCATGAATCAACACAGATTAACCACTAATATAAAGTACAATATGTCATGGAAAAACAATATCAGAATCGCGCCGCTTAGTAAAAGCGTGTCAAAGGTATTACCACTTGGTTATTAAGGTAAAAAAAAAGGTGGTGTTAGAGGGGTACTCCGGTGGAAATTTTTTTTTTTTTTTTTTTTTTATCAACTGGTGCCAGAAAGTTAAACAGATTTGTAAATTACTTCTATTAACAAATCTTAATCCCTCCAGTACTTATTAGCTGCTGAATACTACAGAGAAAATTATTTTCTTTTTGGAACACAGAGCTCTCTGCTGACATCACGAGGACAGTGCTCTCTGCTGACATCTCTGTCCATTTTAGGAACTGTCCAGAGCAGCATATGTTTGCTATGGGGATTATCTCCTACTCTGGACAGTTCTTAAAATGGACAGAGATGTCAGCAGAGAGCACTGTGCTCGTGATGTCAGCAGAGAGCTCTGTGTTCCAAAAAGAGAATAATTTCCTCAGTAGTATTCAGCAGCTAATAAGTACTGGAAGGATTAAGATTTTTTAATAGAAGTAATTTACAAATCTGTTTAACTTTCTGGCACCAGTTGATTTAAAAAAAAGAAAAAAAAAAGTTTTCCACCGGAGTACCTCTTTAAAGTTTCCCAGCCCAGTCTATTTGGAAGCCCTGTTACGGAAATTTCTGCACAGCAGGGCTTTCAAAAAAGTTGCATGTAAATATACGCTAACATTGAAATGCGCAGCGCGAGCACAAAAAGATTAAGAGCCGCAAGGATTAGTATATAACCCCAAAGTCTTGTAAAGAAAATAGAGGACATTGCATTATATATTATAATACAGTGGTCCCTCAACATACGATGGTAATCCGTTCCAAATGGACCATCATTTGTTGAAACCATCGTATGTTGAGGGATCCGTGCAATGTAAAGTATAGGACAGTGGTCTACAACCTGCGGACCTCCAGATGTTGCAAAACTAAAACACCCAGCATGCCCGGACAGCCAACGGCTGTCCGGGCATGCTGGGGGTTGTAGTTTTGCAACATCTGGAGGTCCGCAGGTTGAAGACCACTGGTATTGGAGGTTATACTCACGTGTCCCCGCCGCTCCGGACTGTCACCGCTGCCCTGGATGTCGCCCTCCATCGCTGTCGCCACGTTCCCGGGGTGTCCCCGATTCTCCGGCAAGGCCTCTGCTTCCCCAGCATCCTCGCTCTCCGTTGCCGCCATCACATTGTTACGCACGCCGCTCCTATTGGATGACGGGACGACGTGCGCAGCGTCGTGATGATGACGATGGAGAGCGCCGACGATGCAAGAGGATCCTGAAGAGGACGCGCCGGAGCCCCGGGGACAGGTAAGTGATCGTCAGCGGGCCACACGGGGCACCGTAAACGGCTATCCGGTGGCAGCTGAAGCAGTCTGCGCTGCTGGATAGCCATTTATGCGATGGCCCCGACATACAGAAGCATCGTATGCTGATGCTGCCTTTAACATGCGATGGCCTCTGAGAGGCCATCCGTATGTTGAAATGATCGTATGTCGGGGCCATCGTAGGTCGGGGGGGGGGGGGGGGATCACTGTATCTGTGTGGATACTCAAGTATACAGTATAATTTACTACATGCTTTGCCAGCTTGGTTGGTTCAAGGGAAGGATTATTAAAAGAACGTTCTCCATTATCCTCTGGATTTCAGACCATTGGGAAGGATCACAAGTTGCCCAAGTGTCAGATATCCGCAGCAGATTCAAGAGGAGCCATGTGGACAGATGGCCTCCTGCCTCTCATACTCATCCCATCACCCAGCTTTTGTGCTCCTGTACAGTGTGTGTCCATGGGGTGATGGATGGGCGGTGAATGGGCTTAGATGGGACAGTGACAGATGAATTCGCTACTGGATTTCTGTAAATGGAGGCACATGTGGCTCTGCTGGGGAGCCAAATTATCAGAGTGGATGAAATATTTTAAAAGCAGATCTTTACAAGTGTGACCAATCCTAATAATACGCCTGCAGCTTGTGACTGAACCTCACACAGAGTCTACTGCAAAGCTGTCAGGACATTGCTGTGCTCCCCAGAAGTCCATTCACTGTATACTGCCTTCTACAAGAGAGATTCGATTCTTACAGATCAGGGGTCTCACACTCCCGGCCCGCAGGCCTTTTGCGGCCCTAAGAACGACATTTTGTGGCCCAGGCGCTGCGCAGGTGATTTCTTCAGGTATTTAGCCCTGCTTCGGGCAAGCAGCTCTAAATGCTGGAAGACTTCACACACATCAGCACACACTAGTACTGTACCTATATCTCCCTGCTGCAGCCCATAAGGAGCCTTTGGTGCGATTGGTGACTTCATCGCATGCGCAGCGCAGGACGCCAGGATGCTGACGTCCTGTGTGGCTCATGTGATGACGTCACCTAACGCGCTCATCCCTGCAAAGAAGGCTCCTTATAGGATGCAGCAGGGGGATGTAAGTGCTGCAGCTGTGAAACTTAACTTAACTTGCCTAATTACTTGCCTAATAAGGGAGGACCTACTTATCACCAGGACCTAACCTATCTTCTTAGGGGGCATAATTGTTTAAATAGGAGCCCTACCTGCCGGGGGTAATATCTATCTGGGGGCCTGTACACCTATTGGCAACCCCTACCTGATCATCAGGTAGGGCTCCTCAGTAGGTAGACAGGCCCCCAGATAGATATTACCTCCATCAGTGAAGGGGATCATATCTGTCTGGGGCCTCTCTACCTACTTGGGAGCCCTACCTGATGGGGGTCATATCTATCTGGGGGCCTGTGTACCTACTGGGGAGCCCTACCTGATGGGGTCATATCTATCTGGGGGTCTGTGTACCTACTGGGGAGCCCTACCTGATGGGGGTCATATCTATCTGGGGGCCTGTGTACCTACTGGGGATCCCTAACTGATGGGGGGGGGGGTCATATCTATCTATGGGCCTGTCTGGGGGCATGATGGGGGCATTATATGTGAGGGGCGCATGATGGGGGCATTATATGTGAGGGGCACATGATGGGGGCATTATATGTGAGGGGCGCATGATGGGGGCATTATATGTGAGGGGCACATTATGGGGCATTATATGTGAGGGGCGCATTATGGGGGCATTATTTGTGAGGGGCGCTTGATGAGGGGCATTATATGTGAGGGGCGCATGATGGGGCATTATTTTTGAGGGGCGCATGATGAGGGGCATTATATGTGAGGGGCGCATGATGGGGCATTATATGTGAGGGGCGCGTGATGGGGGCATTATATGTGAGGGGCACATTATGGGGCATTATATGTGAGGGGCGCATTATGGGGGCATTATTTGTGAGGGGTGCATGATGGGGCATTATTTTTGAGGGGCGCATGATGAGGGGCATTATATGTGAGGGGTGCATGATGGGGGCATTATATGTAAGGGGCGCGTGATGGGGCATTATATGTGAGGGTTGCATGATGGGGGCATTATATGTGAGGGGTGCATGATGGGGGCATTATATGTGAGGGGCGCATGATGGGGGCATTATATGTGAGGGGCGCATGATGGGGGCATTGTATGTGAGGGGCGCATGATGGGGGCATTGTATGTGAGGGGCGCATGATGGGGGCATTATATGTGAGGAGCGCATGATGGGGGCATTGTATGTGAGGGGCACATTATGGGGACATTATATGTGAGGGGCGCATTATGGGGGCATTATTTGGGAGGGGCGCATGATGAGGGGCATTATATGTGAGGGGCGCATTATGGGGCATTATATGTGAGGGGTACGTGATAGGGGGCATTGTATGGGAGGCACATGCTATGCAGGCATTATTTGTGAGGGGTGCATGATGGGGGCAGTATATGTGAGGGGCGCATGATGGGGGCAGTATATGTGAGGGGCGCATGATGGGGGCATTATATGTGAGGGGCGCATGATAGGGGCATTATATGTGAGGGGCACATGATGGGGACATTATATGTGAGGGGCACATTTTGGGGGCATTATATGTGAGGGGTGCATGATGGGGGCATTATATGTGAGGGGCGCATGATGGGGGCATTGTATGTGAGGGGCGCATGATGGGGGCATTGTATGTAAGGGGCGCATGATGGGGGCATTGTATGTGAGGGGCGCATGATGGGGGCATTGTATGTGAGGGGCGCATGATGGGGGCATTGTATGTGAGGGGCACATTATGGGGACATTATATGTGAGGGGCGCATTATGGGGGCATTATTTGGGAGGGGCGCATGATGAGGGGCATTATATGTGAGGGGCGCATTATGGGGCATTATATGTGAGGGGTACGTGATAGGGGGCATTGTATGGGAGGCACATGCTATGCAGGCATTATTTGTGAGGGGCGCATGATGGGGGCAGTATATGTGAGGGGCGCATGATGGGGGCAGTATATGTGAGGGGCGCATGATGGGGTCATTATATGTGAGGGGCGCATGATGGGGGCATTATATGTGAGGGGCACATTATGGGGGCATTATATGTGAGGGGTGCATGATGGGGGCATTATATGTGAGGGGCACATTATGGGGGCATTATATGTGAGGGGCACATTTTGGGGGCATTATATGAGGGGAGCATGATGGGGGCATTATATGTGAGGGGCGCATGATGGGGGCATATGTGAGGGGCGCATGATGGGGGCATTATATGTGAGGGGTGCATGATGGGGCATTATATGTGAGGGGCGCATGATGGGGGCATTATATGTGAGGGGGCATGATGGGGCATTATATGTGAGGGGCGCATGATGGGGGCATTATATGTGAGGTGCACATGATGGGGACATTATAGGTGAGGGGCACATGATGGGGCATTATATGTGAGGGGCACATGATGGGGGCATTATATGTGAGGGGCGAATGATGGGGGCATTATATGTGAGGGGCGAATGATGGGGGCATTATATGTGAGGGGTGCATTATTTGTGAGGGGCGCATGATGAGGGGCATTATATGTGAGGGGCGCGTGATGGGGGCATTATATGTGAGGGGCGCACAATGGGGGCATTATATGTGAGGGGCACGCTATGGGGGCATTATTTGTGAGGGGCACATGATGGGAGCATTATATGTGAGAGGCGCATGATGGGGGCATTATATGTGAGGGGCGCATGATGGGGGCATTATATGTGAGGGGCGCATGATGGGGGCATTACATGTGAGAGGCGCATGATGGGGGCATTATATGTGAGGGGTGCATGATGGGGGCATTACATGTGAGGGGTGCATGATGGGGGCATTATATGTGATGGGCGCATGTGACCCTGCCTCACCCAGCCTCTACCTCCAGTGGCCCCCATATAATTTGAGTTTGAGACCCCTGTTATAGATACTTTATATGCTGACATTTTGTAGTTAGGCCATTTTAACCTAATATTATCCATTTTCTATAACCTATTACAGCCTTTGCTTAGAGGACATGTCTTTCTAGTCACCTGACCATGTTTGATCCATGTAGTATGTGCAAAAGGCTCCTCTCATGCGCGTTATATCTCTTATGTATTTTGCTTCTAAATAGATGATCCCTGTTTGTTATACATTTGACAATTTATTTTTACAATGTTTGAATTGAGATATAGTACGGTATGTAAAAGTGATCACCACAGTGTGTGAGTGAATAGACTATGTTTGGTAACTATTATTCCTGTGTATATAGTGACCAGTGTTTATCTCCATGGGTGAAGGGACACACTAGGACACGGTGAGACGGCTTTCTGTTTGCAGTATTGTTATATAGTTGTTTAGTAAAGGGATTGCCACAAGAACACTACCTCCCTCCATGGGCCAAGTGCAGGGTGGACGAGCCAAATGTACAATTGAGAGATTCCCATTGGAACCTCTGTCGTAGATTCCATCATATTTGATAGGAAGAATAGTGCAGCATTCAGAACTATTCTTTCCATCAAAATGACTAGAGATGAGCAAACTTACAGTAAATTTGATTCGTCACGAACTTCTCGGCTCGGCAGTTGAAGACTTTTCCTGCATAAATTAGTTCAGCTTTCAGGTGCTCCCGTGGGCTGGAAAAGGTGGATACTGTCCTAGGAGACTCTTTCCTAGGACTGTATCCACCTTTTCCAGCCCACCGGAGCACCGGAAAGCTGAACTAATTTATGCAGGAAAAGTCAGCAACCGCCGAGCTGAGAAGTTCGTGACGAATCGAATTTACTGTAAGTTCGCTCATCTCTAAAAATGACCATGAAGGCAAATGTACACTAGGTAGATTCGCTGCAGATGTTTACACACTGTGGAAATTGTCGTTGATTCCTTGTTAATTTTCCCCATTGAAGGTAAAATCTGCACCGAATCCAGAACATTTCTGCTAAAAAATCTGCACAACTTCGTGTATTTTTTTAATGTGACTGTTTATTTATTTTTCAAAAAAATAAAAGTAAAATAACATTCACATTTACACATAAATGCACAATAATAGGGGAAATTAGAAAAGAAATAATAACACTAAATTAAATAAGGGATACAAAAGCAAAACAATAATCCCGATACATGTCTCAACCTATTTTGGAAATAGTTGTACTAGAAGGAACTTATATGTAAATTATATGTCCAAAACTAATCTTAAAGTTTATAAATAAAGGAGTGGAGGAGTGCAGGAAGATGGCTGCTGGTGGTGCTGCACGTATGGAATGTAAGGCAGATAATAAATTATTACTAAACCCCAAGGCCTAAGCCCGGGGTGTAAAACCCCTATTCCTACCCCTAAAACGTAACTTTTACTTCATTTTGTTAAAATGTATAATCCCAACAACAAATGTTTAAAACTGATAACCAGAAAATCTGGTATGAGCGTAACTAGTATTGGGAGATCAATCTCCCCTTAATAACAGCCCTGCAGTGGCTACTAAATCAATGATCATTCTGGTATCGCTTAAAATATTATACACTATTGCCGCCTCTACATGTTTCGCAGCCTCCGCGGCTTTCTCAAGAGGCAATGGTGGCAATGCCTCCATTGCCTCTATAATGTACCTGAACTGTAGAGTGGTACAATGGACCTATGTGTATATATATCTCCTGTTGTAGCAATATATTTTGCTTATTATTCTGCACAAGTCAACACTTCTGCTAATGTGCTATAATTGTTGTAAGGTAATAAAATGCCAGGACAACAATATAGGGATTAGTTTACCAAATAAAAGTTATGTACCACACATAGGTAACTAATACCATATTAAATAGTAATACCAGTCCACAAATGTCTATAATGTCTATAATGTCTATTATTTTTCTTGTGTCCACGTGCCCAGGATACTTTACTGGCCAGAAGGTATTCCTGTTAACTAACAGCACACGTAAAGTAAAAAGGTAAAACTAATGTCTAATGTTGTCTAGTGATGTATATAGAGTTCTGGGGGGAAGTGTGTCCAACCGAGGGACCCCAGTAGCCAAGGCATTGGGTAAAAAGCCTCCGGCAGCCCAATCTGAAAAAATGTATGTATATTGTTATGTATATTGTCCTATAGTCGTATTTCTAAAGCAGTTACTAAGTCTAATAACCCTCACATGTTTGGAGCGTGTAAGGACAATTTATGTTACATGGACTCTTGTGTTCCTCTGTTCATCTACATCAGACCTGGAAATGGACATTGTTTGAAATGCCCCAGGAACTGTCTGTGGCCCCTGTGACCATTCCGGTCCTCCGCCCTCCAGGACTGGGCATTGAGGATGACTCCATTAAAGAGGGGGAGTTTTTGGTGGCCCAGTACGGGATGGTGTGTCCCCATGCTTCTCCTGCCCTGTCAGGCAGAGTCTCTCCAATTCTCCAGGGCCCCCTTTATGTGTTATCCCCTATGGACATAAGTTGTATAATAAAATGTACAGTTTCTTTAATAGCTGTTACCATGTGATTGTTACCCAGGAGGCACTAGTGACCAGGTGACCCCCCCCCCCCCCCCCAAGTAACCTATGGGCTCCTTTCACAGCCCCTCTATAAAACCAGGGGAGGGGCTACACTCTCTCTCTTCCAGCATTCTTGCATCTGCTGAGGTACAGTGCAGTCGTCGGCTCAAATAAGCTCAAAGTCATTTTCATGTCAATTGTCAAGTCAGTCAAGTCAAGTCTTCTATATAGTCACCGTAGCCTGCACTAAAGTGTCTCTACATACTGCAAGTCCCAGCAAGCCTGCGAGGTCCCCCTGTGTCACTGGTCACCTCCTTGGGATATTGGCTGTACTGCATAGACTGTATCACCTTTCTTCCCTCAGTAAAGCTACCGTTGTCCATAACTTGGCGTCGATGTCTTCGTTGCCCCGATGCCTAGCCCAGGACATACGGTATTACCACTCCCCAGTGTCACGACAAGAAGGGGTTAATAGCATCTGCCCCCAGGGTTACAACATCTGCCCTGCATTGCACCCCGCTATACCACAGTATTAATGACAAATGCAAAAACAACCAAATCAAAAAGATGACTGCAAAAAAAAAAAAAGACTAGAAAAGCATTGTATGGTTTGCTGAATTGCCAGTGGAATGTTAGGACGGAAAAGTATATGGTCACATGAAAAAAAACGAAAACAGCTAGTGATCCAATTGGTCCTAAAAAAGTCTTAAACAGACATATCCTGGCAGACACAGCCTTACAAACATGCACCCAGAGAACATCTTACCCACTACAGAGAGCCACCCCAACGCCGTTTCGCACAGAGATTCCTCAGGGAAACGGCGTTGGGGTGGCTCTCTGTAGTGGGTAAGATGTCTTCTGGGTGCATGTTTGCGATGCTGTGTTTGCCAGGATATGTCTGTTTAAGACTTTTTTAGGACTAATTGGATCACTAGCTGTTTTCTTTTCATGTGACCATATACTTTTCAGTCCTAACATTCCACTGGCAATTCAGCATACCATACAATGCTTCTCTATTCTCTTTTTTGCGTCCATCTTTTTGATTGGGTTGTTTTTGCATTTGTCATTAATACCATATGGTGTGTATGCTCAGATTCCTCTGTATGATTGCTAGTATTTTGTGTACAGCTATTCCGTTCTCCATGTGTGTACATACTATAGAGTATGAGTTATTATAATTTGTTCTTGCACTAGATACCCCCCTTATTACCCACAATGAGATGCCTTTGTAGCCTGTCTGCTGCTGTTCCATTTTTTAAGTGATTTCATTCTTTACACTTTGCGAGTAAGACATGACATAGGGTGGTTACAGTATATAAATCCATCTTTTATAAACTAAAGGGATATCGGAGCATTACATAGACAGGTCAAAACACACAGAGGATGGCCCATACAAGTCTTCAGCTGGGTGTCTACAGATGAGAGGGCTGCAAAGTTCCCAAGTGGTTTTCCTCCATAATATATCTTCAAGGGGCTAAGGTTGGCTCAGATGATCCTTCCTTTAGTTTTCTTTCTCCTTTTGAGCAAATGTTTTTTCCCCTAGTTGACCTTGCAGAGACTGCCCACTGAGATCTAGTCATGGTGGACAAGACAGGCGGCTTTCACAGCCATGTGCGACCACCATTATAATGTTTGCCTATTTTAATGGGGTACATCACAGCTCATTGCTTTGACAGGAGCTCTGAAAATTTTAGTTCATGGGAAAGAAGATTTCTAAACACTACTGTGTTACTTGGCACAGCTACTGATGAGGTGCTAAGTGCTCTCAGGTGCACAAAGCGACGTGTCAAACAACACAGGCATCCACCCCGCAGCTACAGAATGTGCCAACATGTTACCGAACCCCAGGAGACTTGCCTGGCCTGGAAACATCTGTAGTGTATGGAATGATGAGAACAAGGGGCTTCTTCACAGGCTCCCACCACATGAATCCAGCCAGGACAAAGAAAGGACCCACCAGGATTGTGTATGATTGTCCTGGTGGACAGTAGGCAGCAGTACACAGAAGTATACATGCGACACCGTAACCTGTATGTCCCAGTAGCATACACCTATGGATCCTGGATAGACGCTGCAAGTACTTGGGGCAAATGACCAGCTGTTGTGCTAGGACAACAGCAAATAGCAAATGTCAAAACCAATAACAGCAAAATGTACAAGAAATCCTGCACTCGCCGCAGTAGTATTGGTCAAACGGCACCTCTTGGGGACCTATGGCAGACGGGCAGACATGGTTAGCGTGGGGCACTCAGAGGCGACAGACAGCGGTTTCGCGCAGCGTGATGCCGTTCTTCCGGTCTCCAAGAGGCCGGAAGAAGCACATGACGCTGCGCGAAACCTGTGAGTGCAGGATTTCTTGTACGTTCTGCTATTATTGGTTTTTCCACACAGTAATATGGTTGACAAAAGTTATTCAAATTTCTTAAATCATCTCTATAAACAAAGAACAGGGAAGATGCAGAAAGAGGAAACGAGACACACGTAATCAAAATGTAAAGCAGAGGGAAATTTCCATTAAGATGCCCATGATACAATGATTCAATGTGAATGTATATTTCCGTTTTACTCCTAGTATATGGCCTGAAATAGCTATATAAAAAAGAAGCCGGCACTGAAGGCTGTCTGCTCACGACTAGTTGGAACACCACTACAGAGAACAGACATCCAATGCAAGAAATCACAGCCAGTCAGAGGCCAGGATACATTTCTTCTGCTTCTCTAAATCTACCAAATAACAGGTTAACTATAAAACATACCACCTATCCAACTATTCTCTGCACCTGCCTGCCACACAGTTAAATTATACTTTATCATGACGTTGTTCAATCGAAATATCTCTAGCTTTTCAGAAGTTATGCTGGAATATACACACGCTATGTTGACTTGCATATATAGGTATACTATATTGTACAGTGACCCCTCCCTACCTACGATGGCCCCGACATACGATCATTTCAACATACGATGGCCTCTCAGAAGCCATCGCATGTTGAAGGCAGCATCAACATACGATGCTTTTGTAAGTCGGGGCCATCGCATAAACGGCTATCCGGCAGCGCAGACTGCTTCAGCCACCACCGGATAGCCGTTTACGGTGCCCCGTGTGGTCCACTGATGATCACTTACCTGTCCTCGGGGCTCCGGCACGTCCTCTTCGGGATCCCCTGCATCATCAGCGCTCTTCATTGTCGTCATCATGTCGCTGCGCACACCGTCCCGTCATCCAATAGGAGCGGCGTGTGGAGCGACGTGATGGCGACGACGGAGAGCGAGGATGCCGGGGAAGCAGAGACCTTGCCGGAGCGCTGGGGACACCTCGGGGATGAGGCGACAGCGATGGACGGCGACATCCCGGGCAGCGGTGACGAGCGGTGACGGTCCGGAGCGGCGGGGACACGTGAGTACAACCTCCAATACCAGTGGTCTTCAACCTGCGGACCTACAGATGTTGCAAAACTACAACTACCAGCATGCCCGGGCAGCCGTTAGCTGTCCGGGCATGCTGGGTGTTGTAGTTTTGCAACATCTGGAGGTCCGCAGGTTGTAGACCCCTGTCCTATACTTTACATTGCACGGATCCCTCAACATACCATGGTTTCAACAAACGATGGTCCATTTGGAACGGATTATCATCGTATGTTGAGGGACCACTGTATATACATACATATTTTTATCTGACATTAGAGCTCACACTGTGGCTGAACTTGTCACTTAACTTTCCCTGATTCCTGAAAGGTGAATCTGGAAACCTAGCCATGCAGTGATATTGGTAGGAGATTTATCACTGCTCTTTTAGGCATACAGTATTTTCCCAAGTGGCTGTGAGAGATACAATGTGGCCCCACTGGTTTATAAGAGGTTATTTTAGAAACAGATATAGCTGAGTAATAGAAGAAGTGATGTCTTAACTACCTTGACAGAAAAGAATGGGTCAAGGATGGATATTTACTGGAGGGTTTAATGGGAAATGTCATTGATCATTTGCCCTCTTCACCCTTTAATATGTGATGGCAAAAGGTTAGTGCTGAAAATATGAAGAGTAGGACCTCTTCCACAGTCATGGGGTCATGGTTTTAGCAGGTATAAGGTAATTCTCTTTTATTTGGCTTTAAAATTCATGTGGTTTCGAGTGTCTCCAAGTTGACTAAACTATAGTCTTCTAGCCTTGTACATAGAGATCGGTTTGGCAGCACACAAAGAGTGTCTTCTAAGGGTTTCCTATGACCCCTTTAAAACTCTTTCTAGGACTGCGGAAATCACCCCTCACTGGTCCTGAAGATCTGTCCCAGCTGTTTGTAGAATGTATGCATTTCACAAGCTGGGGATTTACTAGGCACCAGGGAGGCCATGTACAGCTACCATTTGCTTTCCTTTCCCTTGACAGATTGCTCACTAATGGATCCAATGTCCCTGTCAACCTTTTGCTCATTACTTCTCTTTATAACTTCTACTACAGACAGAATTCTCCAGGGTTAGGAAAAAATCAGCTGCTTCTTTTCTGCAGACGATGCCATGTCCACCCATAGACTGTGTGTAGCATTGCTAATAGAGATGTGCGAACTTACAGTAAATTCGATTCGTCGCGAACTTCTCGGCTCGGCGGTTGCTGACTTTTCCTGCATAAATTAGTTCAGCTTTCCGGTGCTCCGGTGGGCTGGAAAAGGTGGATACAGTCCTAGGAAAGAGTCTCCTAGGACTGTATCCACCTTTTCCAGCCCACCGGAGCACCGGAAAGCTGAACTAATTTATGCAGGAAAAGTCAACTGCCGAGCCGAGAAGTTTGTGACGAATCGAATTTACTGTAAGTGTGCTCATCTCTAATTGCTAATCAGCTCCCTTCACTTTAATAGAAATGAACTGCAATACCAGAAGCAGCCCATAGACAGATATGATGCAGTTACTGTAAAAGCAGGCCTAAATATTACAGTTTTTTACATGCATGGAAAGTGGATAAAAAGTCTTGTTTCCCATTGTATTTATTAAGAGGTCCTTCTGACTGTAATGAATAATCATTGTAAGTTTACGGCTACATATCAACTTTGGCTGTGACATGCATTGCATAGCCACAGATTTCTGTGCTGCTCACCCTGAATTGTGCTACATTACAGCTAATGTAAGTAAATAGGGTTGCTTGTATATCCTGGATGGATTTCTGGTGATTTTTGGGTTGGCCAATTTACTTACATTAGCTGCAGAGTGACAAAAGCAATCTTAGGCTGTATGACCTCTGTCAGGCCATGTTCACACGGTAGAATTTCCAAACTGAATTGCACTGGAATATTCTCCTTGGAAATTTTGCTGCAGCAGAGTCCCATTGATTTTAATATGATTTTATTGCACTGTGCACACGGCAGAATTTCCACGGCAGATGTTTCTGCCACAGAAATCCAGATTCCGAGTTTGCAGAAACATTGAACCTGTTCAATGTTTCTGTGGATTCCGCTTGGAAATGCATTGCCATCTATGGAGACAGCACATTTCTGAGTAGACCTAGTGCCGCTGCATCAAGTAAATGTGTGGAATGTTCTCCCGTATGTCACACATTTTCGGCCTTGTGAGCATGGCCTCTCGGTCAAAGTTGCTGTGTAGCCCTAGCTTAAGCTTTCTAGGCTGCAAATGAATTAAGTACAGATGCCTTGCCACAGACCTCTCCACCAGTAGTAGCGGACTGAAGGGAAATCGGCACTGCCCAAGACAAACAAGGGTCCCCAAAGCCAAACTGCACCAAATACTGCCCCTTTACTCTCTTAGGGCCAGATATTACACCAGGGAAAAGCTGCTATGATGCCAGCAAGACTTTATGTTTTCATAAAGGAAACAAGATGTCCTGTTCCCTATCGTCCTGTCAGCAGCATAATAATGGGGTAAACAACAGGAGGTGTATTGGATTAAAAGCCCGAAAGGTTTGAATTAATTATACAACTTTAATGTGTTTTTATGAATTTGCATCAGATGCTACCTGATCTTAAAGGGGTTATCCAGCATAAGGTGATTTTAGTACGTACCTGCCAGACAGTAATGGACATGCTTAGGAAGGATCTGTGCTTGTCTTGGGGCTAAATGGCTATGTTCTGAGTCCACCATAACATTGTGGCTAGCTTTTTGTGAACTGGTATTTCCTGTTTGAGTTTTTCTTTTTTGCCTATATATATATATTTTTTTTTTTATATATAACTGTTTATTTATTCAAGTTTTGTCATTTTTTTCATATTATCAAAAGAGACAAGGTAGAAAACATCAAATAAAAAATACAATAACATTTCTCTAACAAGTATAGTATCTCACCTGTCCTATAGTACAGTAATTCTCACTTGTTTGCCTATACAGACAAGCATAGGTAGTACGTTTGTGGAAAACAATAGTAGCCAAAGAAAATAGGTGTACTCCTGGACCACATTCAATTTGAAATTGAAATGTTGCATATCCTTCCAGCATAATAAGCATATTCATATGAAACTATATTTTTAGATGAGTGATAATGACCTGAAGTGCAGTACAATCTACCTGTAGACCTTTAAGCAGAAAGTAGTAAAATAGTAGTGGCCATGTTGGGCCACCAGGCTGTATTTAAGTTGGCTTCTACTTGGAAGTGGGAAAATGGCCTCCCCATATGTCCATGGTTCACTATTCATGTCTACATACTGTACTTCTCAATTAGAAGACTCAAGTCATATAGGGACTTATGAGGTTTGACACAGCTGGTCTGGCTAAAATACATCTGGTCAGCTAATATGCACTAAAAAACAAGCCTGAGAGGAGAAGCAATAGTCATGTAAGGTGAGGGGAACATGTTTTGTGGGATGATGCATAAAGTAACCATTCTAACTGAGAGACAACAGGGCATCTGAAAAAGTTCTTTGCAAAAAATTATAGATTACCCAAATAAGGCATCATAAAAAGTACACCACATACAGATAGGTTTAAGTATACTCTTCTTTTACATGCTATCTACACTTGTGCCATTAAAAATTACCGTATTTTTCGCCCTATAGGACGCACCGGCGTATAAGACGCACCCAATTTATAGGTGCAAAATAAAAAAAAATAAAGATTTTGAACCCAATAGTGGTCTTCAATTTGCGGACCTCCAGATGTTGCAAAAGTACAACTCCCAGATTGAAGACCACTGCATAGGAGGTAATACTCACGTGTCCCCGCCGCTCCCGACCCGTCACCGCTGCCCTGGATGTCGCTCCATCGCTGTGGCCGTGTCCCCATCGCTTCGGAATGTCTCTGCTGCCGGCCGGGTATCCTCGCTCTCCGTTGCCGTCATCACGTCGTTACGCACGCCGACGCACGTACGCGACGACGTGATGACGAGGAAGGAGAGCGCCGGCCATACAGGGGATCCCTGAACGGAGAAGACACCGAGGAGGCAGGTAAGGTCCCTCCCGGTGTCCTGTATGCACTAACCCGGCTATTCAGTCGGCCTGTTCGGGACCGCCGCAGTGAAATCGCGGCAGTCCCGAACAGCCGGGTTAGTGTCACTTTCGCTTCAGACGCGGCGGTCAGCTTTGATCGCCGCGTCTGAAGGGTTAATACAGGGCATCACCGCGATCGGTGATGTCCTGTATTAGCCGCGGGTCCCGGCCGTTGATGGCCGCAGGGACCACCGCGATAGGGGTGTATTCGCCGTATAAGACGCACCGACTTTTTCCCCCCAGTTTTGGGGAAGAAAAAGTGCGTCTTATACGGCGAAAAATACGGTACATCTGAATATAAGAATCTCAGGCTTCCTGCTGCCTTGCCCACTGCAACCTCTTGCTAACGCCACATTTAACTGGTCTTAAAACTGGAGACTTTTGGTGGGCTGGGCGGCCTAGCAAAGAAGTACCATTCAATCCAGATAGGTAAAATTATTGGCACATTTTAGTTCTGGAAAAATTTACCAACCTGGTGCCATCCAACAGGGCCTGGGTTAGAACAATGCAATGAGGTTTTTACCCATAAAGCATGTTCGGAGCATTTTGTTGTGAGCATAAGTGCTTGAAAACCATCAAACTATCAACCCTTTCCTTGGACCTCTCTGTTCACCATGATATTGCATTGACTTTGGCCTAGTGTAAGAAGCAGAGACAGAGAGGCAGAAGAGAATTAGTCTTGGACCAATTAAGACATCCTGTAATAATTACTACAGACCATTAGGATGTAGGTCAGACAGGCTAAGTGATCCATAACCCAACTGGAATCACTAACCAGAGACTCAGAGAAAGCCACAGGTGGGAGAGGACCAGGAGATGACTCAGGCAATAATACATCTTACATGGGAATTAATGGTTGCCCTTCAACCAAAGCATCAACCAGCACTGGAGCTTAGCCCTGTTAGAGATCTGTGGATTTTGGACAGCTTGTATGTATTTCTATATATTTAGGGACATGTGCCTTCGTTGTTATCTCTAATGATGGCTGTTAACATTAGATGTTAACAATCTATTGTCTATAGGGAAAAGGATCATTAGGTTTTGACTAGGGATGAGCAAATCGAATCTGACAAATCCGAATTTGTTACGAATTTCATGAAAAGTTCACTTTGCAATGAATCCAAATATCACCACGATTTGATCGCACAAATCGATTCATTAAACTCCATTTAGTGCATTCCAGGCTCCAGGGCATCTAAAATGGCAGGTCCACATGTGAGGACATGGGGCAAGGAACGCGGGAGTATGGGTAGGCGGGATAACCCTGAATCACATGTAGCCATCTTGCGGCCAGTCACTTCAGCGTTCTATTGCAGAGAGAGAGGGACAGAGAGCAGTGTGTGTTGCACAGAAAAGCATTTTTACAGCAGCGATTCATCTCAAGGCCAAATCCAGCCTAGAAGCACTGATAGGGAAGGGAGAAAGATTGAGAGAGAGTGCAATTTTGGGTATAGAACACAGCGACTGTGTGCTGCAGCATTGGTGTGTACAACAACTGAAAAGCTAGTAGTAGGCAGCCAGTTAGGGTGAGCAGAGCACTAAAAGCCATAATCACCTGCTATTAGGGTCTAATACAGGTTGCGTAGCAGGGCTTATTGTCGTCTATTAAGTGTAACCTGTGCATACATAAGTGGTGTACCATTTTGTTCCTGTTAAAGTCTTAAAGGGGTATTCCAGGCAAAAACTTTTTTTATAAATATCAACTGGCTCCAGAAAGTTAAACAGATTTGTAAATTACTTCTATTAAAAAATCTTAATCCTTTCAGTACTTATGAGCTTCTGAAGTTTAGTTGGTTCTTTTCTGTCTAAGTGCTTTCTGATGACACCTGTCTCGGGAAATGCCCAGTTTAGAAGAGGTTTGCTATGGGGATTTGCTTCTAAACTGGGCGTTTCCCGAGACAGGTGTTATCAGAGAGAACCTAGACAGAAAAGAACAACCTTAACTTCAGAAGCTCATAAGTACTGAAAGGATTAAGATTTTTTAATAGAAGTGATTTACAAATCTGTTTAACTTTCTGGAGCCAGTTTATATATAAAAAGTTTTTGCCTGGAATATCCCTTTAGGGGTCTAGTTACTGTGAAAGGCCAGCCAAAAGTACACACCTGCTGCTGTTCTAGACAAATACTGTTTTAAGCGTAGTGGAGCGTATTGTACTCCCCTCATAAGTGCATATCACATCCGTACATCTACGTGGTGTACCATTTTTTTTCCTGTTATAGTCCTATGGGTCTAGTTACTGTGAAAGGCCAGCCAAAAGTACACACCTGCTGCTGTTCTAGACAAATACTGTTTTAAGTGTAGAGGAGCGTTTTATACTCCCCTCATATGTGCATACCACGTACGTGCATCTAAGTGGTGTACCATTTTGTTCCTGTTAAAGTCTTAATGGCCTAGTTACTGTGAAAGGCCAGCCAAAAGTACACACCTGTTGATGTTGTAGACAAATACTGTTTTAAGCGTAGTGGAGCGTATTGTACTCCCCTTATAAGGGCATACCAAGTGGTTAACCATTTTGTTCCTGTTAAAGTCTTAAGGGCCTAGTTACTGTGAAAGGCAAGCCAAAAGTAAACAACTACTGGTGTTGTAGACAAATTCTGTTTTAAGCGTAGTGGAGCGTATTGTCCTCCCCTCCTATGCCCACTAAGTATGTCAGGCAGAGAAGTGCCAGGACGTGCCCAGAGGAGTGGCAGCGGCCTAAATTCATCAAGCGAGGGCAGAGGTCGCAGCAGACTAGTGGCGAGTGGCAGCAGGAGTCGCAGCAAGAGGCCTGAGCTCCCGATATCAGCTAGCGGTCGTGTCTCGACCAGATACCCATCTGCCGTCGTCAATTGGTTTACACGGCCATCCACTTCATTACAATTGATATCTGACACCCCCCAGTCAACAGACGGTGGTTCCTCAGACATAACCCTCAGTTGGCAAGGCCCGGGAGCAGTCCCTGTCCTCCCTTTGCCTCTGTCCTATGCTGTTCCCTCCCCCACAGAAGTATTGTATGCTGTAGGTTCAGCTCCACTATTTAGTGAGGACGATCTACTAGAGGACAGTCAGCAGCTTCTGCCCAGCCAAGAAGTAAAGGAGACATCTGCCGCTTCCTCCGCTAGGCGGCAAGTAGTGATGAGGAGAGTGGCATGGGAGATGGTGTTGCGAGCATTCAGGCTCCTGAAGCAGACACTGTTGAGGAACCTGAGGAGGACATCAGTGATTTGCAGACACATCTCGATGATGATGAAGCCGATCACACTTGGTAGCCGCGTGCAGAAACGGCAGCAGCTGAGCCAGTAAGGTGGTAGCATGGTTGGCAGTCAGCATGGTGGCAGAAGTGGAAAGTCTGGAGCCAAATGTGCCCAGGGTAGACCCCCTGCTTTGTGGCAGCCTACCCTCCAGGGAGGTAGTGGAACAGGGGTTCCTGGAGTCGGTGGCAGTAGCAGTCACTCAGTGCTGACTGTAGGTGGGAAAATCTGCTACTCGGCGGTGTGGCAATTCTTCATCAAGCATCCGGAGGAGGTTAACATGGCCACATGCAAGATGTGTTGGCAGAAAGTGAAGTGTGGCCAGGGTCCAGATGTTGGCAACACGTCCCTGCGTCAACATATGCAGTGTCACCATAAAGCGGCCTGGGAGAACCGTGACTCCGATGTAGTGGTCCAGCCTGCTGCATCACCCAGTGGCATGCCGCTCCCTGTTTCAGCCAGCAAAGGCTCCACCTCCTCAGCCGAAGGGAGCTGTCTGTCATACTCATGTTCTGTTGCTCCAGATGCTCCTGCTCCTCCAACTTCCAGACAGTCATTCCGCCAGCAATCCATCGATGAAGCCATGTCAAAGAGACAACAGTATGGGCACACTCATCCAACAGCGCAGAAGCTGAATGTGCTTCTGTCCAAGTTGCTGGTGCTGCAGTTCTTCCCTTTTCAAGTGGTGGACTCTGCACCTTTCAGAGAACTGATGGCTTGTGCCGAGCCGAGGTGGAGAGTCCCAAACCGTCATTTCTTTATGGAAAAGGCAGTACCAGCCATGCACAATTTTGTGGAACAGAAGGTGGGCCAGTCCTTGAGCCTGTCGGTGTGTACCAAAGTGCACGGCAGCACCGAAGTGTGGAGCTGTAACTACAGTCAGGGACAATACATGTCCTTTACGGCCCACTGGGTGAATGTGGTTCCTGCACAGCCACAACAGCAACTTGGACAGGTCACGCCACTTCTGCCTCCACGTTCTCAGGCCATTGGTCCTGTGACAGTGTGCGACTCTGCCTCCTCATCCTCCACTGTGTCCTCATCCTCCACTGCATGGACAAGTCTCAGTGCCCCTCCAGCATACCATGTGTGCAGGGCACGGCGGTGTCACGCTGTTCTTCACATAGTTTGCCTTGGCGAATGGAGTCACACAGGGGAGGAAATCGAATCATGGCTTACTCCACGAAAACTGGAATTGGGAACCATGGTGACCAAGAGCAGGAAGAACATCTTGTCTGTGCTGCGACAAGGAAATCTGAGCCATGTGCCCTGCATTGCACACATGTTCAATCTGGTTGCCAAGCGGTTCCTGAAGTATTCCCCCCATCTGCAAGACATCCTAACAATGGGATGGAAACTTTGCATGCACTTCAGCCACTCGTCCACCGCAAAGCACACCCTCCTTGAGCTGCAGCATCAGAACGATATCCCCCAACATAGTCTGATTTGCGTTGTTTCCACACGTTGGAATACCACCCTTCATATGTTGGACCGACTATACGAACAGAGAAAAGCCATCACTGATTTCTTGATGATCCAAGTGGATAGGGGGACTCCCCTGTGTAACTTCAATGTCAACCAGTGGCAGCTCATACGTGACACCTCTCGTTTGCTCAGGCCCTTTGAGGAAGCCACATTATTAGTCGGTCGCCAGGATTTTGGGATGAACGACGTCATTCCACTGCTTCATTTACTACAACACCTGTTTGAAGCGATGGCTGGTCAGGGCACTGGAGACATGGCAACTACATCTCACGGCCACATGGACCCTGTGGGGGCTGAACTGGATGAGGGGGAGGGGCACAGTGGAGCACAGTTTAGGTTTCACGAAATGGGTGGTTTTTCTAGTCAGATGGGGAGAGGAAGCTAGAGGGTGATGAGGAAGAGGAGCTAGAGGGTGATGAGGAAGACGAGACAGAGGACCCAGACACACCGTGGCAGTATGCAGTAGAGATAGAGGAAGGAAGTCCCTCCGAGTCACTTGCACAAATGGCATGATGCATTCTCACTTGCTTGCGTAGTGACCGCCGAATTGTCACCATTCAGAAGCGGGAGGACTTCTGGCTCTCCACCTTATTGGACCCTTGCTACCGGCAGAAAATGGGGGCCTTTTTTACACCCACTGAGGGGGAGGACAAACTGACCTACTACACAGACATCCTATGTAGTCAGTTGGCCAATGCCTATCTGCGCCATCGTCCATCCTCTCGCAGGTCTGACTCAGGGGGCCCTCTGCGCTCTAGGATGGGGTGGCAGGAGCAGTACCAGCTCCATCAGCAGCATCCTGAGTCTACAGTCGCTGATGAGTAGCTTTCTTCACCCGCATAGTGAAGCAACTGATCAGCAGCAGGTAGACCTGGAGCAGAACCTGAACCTCCAGGTGGTGGCATACCTTGACATGACCATGCCAACACACCTTGAAGATCCGATGGACTTCTGGGCAGCCAAACTTGATTTGTGGCTGCAACTAGCAGAGTTTGCCCTGGAAAAGCTGTCCTGCCCAGCCAGTAGTGTGCCATCAGAGCCGGTGTTTAGTGCGGCGGGGCCATAGTAACCCCAAGAAGAACTCATCTGTCCACAAAAAAGAGACTGACCTATGTAAAGATCAATCAGGCATGGATCAGCCAGGATTTCCACCCACCAATGCCTGATACATCAGAGTAGATTGACCATGGTGCCACACCAACACTTCACGAATATGGATAGTGCAAAACATATTTAAGGTGCTGCTCCCCAGTTACAGAAATTCCTCCGCATCAGACCACAAGTAAATTTAACAAGAAAAAGAGGGCGGAGTCACTTTGTAGTATAAAACATATATATTTATTTCATTGATATACATTAAAAGACATAGTATAAAATCTCACATAAAGGGGGGAACTCCAGTGATTGGAGAAAAAACGCATCACTCCAGATGGTCCATATAACAACAAATCACATTTATGGTATAAAATGGCTGTATCTCATATTGCAACATGCCAAGTGGAAAATCCCACTGTATATAAGGTGCACACATAGAGAGAACAAATACATACCAATGCAATGTAACAATACACAGAGGACTGCTGGAGAGACGCCACCCCAACGCACGTTTTGGGATGTCCTTTGTCCTAGGGGTGGCGTCCCCTAAGCAGTAGGGGCATCTTATACCAGGAACGCCCAATAGAAACCTAATTAAAATGATTCCCACCTGATTAAGTCTGTTTCCATTGGCGCATGTAGCTAGGAATGCACGGACACCACTGCTTCCGGAACCTTTTTCACAGGCCAGGTCATGTGAGCGGTCACAGACCCGGCAGAACGCTGTCTCGCAGACCTGCTTATGTGCACTACAGACTGTCAGTGCAGCGCCAGAGATTCCAACAGCAGTCACCTGTCCGGAGGGGAAAGGGGCTGCTAAGGAATACTCTCTGACACTGCACTGATCCCGGACCTTGAGGTAGACCATACACATTATTAAATGGAAAATAAAATTATAGCAATTTATTTAAAAAACAAAGTAGTGCATATATATTTATTGAGTGAACCTGGGGAGATGTTAGGAATAAAAATTCATGGACCAACGATTACTATGTGCATTTGTAATAAACCATTTCATATATATACACAATAATATTCATAACCCATCATATATTATATGTATGTGGGTGGGGAGGAAGGGGGAGGGGAACAGGGGAACAGGGGATGAGAAACACAGGAGGAAAGGTGAATGGGGGCAGGAAAGTATGGGAGGGAGAGGTAGGGAAAAAGCAGGTCCAATTAGCCACCAGGTAACAGTCCATCCTATACTGTAGATCAGGGGTAGGCAACCTTTTGGTAGTGCTGTGCACAATTTTTTTTCGAAGTCGTTTGGTGTGCCAGCAATATGGGTGTGGCTTCCTGTGGGTGGGGTTTGTGGGCATGTGGCTTTTTTTTTTTTTTCTTCCAGAATTCCCCCTATATATTATTCTCGCCGTAAGGACCTACCTTACAGTGAGAACGACCATTTTAACTCAGACCTGTATAATACAGACCACAGAATCAGTCCACACCATAACACAGACCCCAGAATCAGACACCATCATAATATAGACCTCAAAATCAGTCCACACCACAATAGACCCCAGAATCTCCACCAACCCTAATACAGACCCCAGAATCACCACCCACCATAATACAGACCCCAGAATCAGACCGCACCATAACGCAGAACCCAGAATCAGACCCCACCATAATACAGACCCCAGAATCAGTCCCCACCATAATACAAACCCCAGAATCACCACCCACCATAATATAGACCCCAGAATCAGTCCCCACCATAATACAAACCCCAGAATCACCACCCACCATAATACAGACCTCAGAATCAGTCCACACCAAAATACAGACCTCAGAATTAGACCCCACCATAATACAGACCCCAGAATCACCACCCACCACAATACAGACCCCAGAATTAGACCCCACCATAATACAGACCCCAGAATCAGACTCCACCATAATACAGACCCCAGAATCAGACCCCACCATAATACAGACCCCAGATTCACCACCCACCATAATACAGAACCCAGAATCACCACCCACCATAATACAGACCCCAGAATCAGACCCCACCATAATACAGACCCCAGAATCACCACCCACCATAATACAGACCCCAGAATCACCACCCACTATAATATAGACCCCCCTCCATACATGATACAGGCCCCAGGATCAGAGCCCAGTCGGGTCGCGCAAAAATATACATACAGTTACTATAACTGACTCACAATTTACGTCTTTTATGATCGGCATCATTCTCTTTCCTTCTGTTCTCCTTCCGGCTCAGACCCCCATGAAGACTTCTTACAGCCAAAACCCATCACTGCAGCATCTGCAGGACAAACATGTTAGTTTCTGCATTTATCCAGTGCAGTCCCCAGAAGTGCAGAATTCAGTGGAGTTTATTCCATTCCAAACAGTGTTATAGAGCAGGCTACGACCTGTCTTCGCCTTTGTTAAGCATGAACATAGCCTGCTCTGTAACACTGTTTGCAATGGAATAAACTCCACTGAATTCTGCACTTTATACTTTGGTGAGCTACGATTTTTTTTTTTTATATAGGTAGATAGGTAGCCAAGTAGGTAGATAGGTAGCTATGCAGGTAGGTAAGTAGATATGGAGGCAAGTTCATAGGGAGGTATCAAGGTAGGTAAATGGGTAGCTATGCATGTATGTAGGTAGGTACCTGGGTAGGTAGCAAGTATGTAGCTAGGTAATTGGGTTGCTATGTAGGTAGGTAGCTATGTAGGTAGGTAGCCAGGTGGCTAAGTAGGTGGGTATGTAGCCAGGAAATTAATAAGGTAGGTAACCAGTAGGGCTGCACGATATGGGGATAATGTGCGATTATGGGCCTACTAAATATTGCGATTTCAATATGCAATGCAATATAATAAATAGTGAAATCCCCCAATTTCATGTCCAATCTCCTCCATTTCACATCTCCCCCATTTCTATCTCCCCCGTCACTTTCTCCCCCATATTACATCCCCCCTCTTGTCACATTCTCTCTCCCCCTGTCACATTCTCCGCATGTCACATTCTCCCCCGCATGTCACATTCTCCCCCCCATGTCACATTCTCCCCCGCATGTCACATTCTCCCCCCCATGTCACATTCTCTCCCTGTGTCACATTCTCCCCCATGTCACATTCTCCCCCCATGTCACATCACCCCCATGTTACAATCCCCTCCGTCACATTCTTCCCCCTGTCACATTCCCCCCCCATGTCACATTCTCCCCCCCTGTCACATTCTCCCCCCCTGTCACATTCTCCTCCCCCGTCACAATCTCCCCCTGTCACAATCTCCCCCCATGTCACTTTCTCCCCCCATGTCACATTCTCCCCCCCCCCTATGTCACAATCTCCCCCCTGGTCACATTCTGCCCCCCCTGGCACATCCCCCCCCCTCATGTCACATTCTCCCCCCTGGTCACATTCTCCCCCCCCCCTGGCACATCCCCCCCCCCTCATGTCACATTCTCCCCCCTGCCACATTCTCCCCCCCCCATGTCACATTCTACCCCCATGTCACATTCTACCCCCATGTCACATTCTCCCCCCCCCCCCCATGTCACATTCCCCCCCCATGTCACATTCTCCCCCATGTGAAATTCTCCCTCCCATGTCACATTCTCCCCATGTCACATTCCCTCCATGTCACAATCTTCCCTCCATGTCACATTCTCCCTCATGTCACATTCTCCCCCCCCTCATGTCACATTCTCCCCCCCATCTCACAATCTTCCCTCCATGTCACATTCTCCCCCATGTCATAATCTTCCCTCCATGTCACATCCCCTCCCCCCCCCCCCCCCCCCGTCACATCCCCCCACCCCTGTCACAACTCCCCCTGTCACATTCTCCCCCCAGTAGATAGCTTTTTGTACTGCAGCAAATACACTAGGTTTCCCGGACGGTTTTCAAATCTTCTGCGGGATCCGGGAAACCTAGTGTATTTGCAGCCGAAAAAGACCTTTTCCCATCAGCCAATCACTGGCTTGACATGTGACACCGCTGCTGCCAGTGATTGGCTGAAAAGGGGAAAGGTCCTACTGCTAGTATGGAGAAGAGAGAAGACATCGGACCGCCCAGAGATGAATGGCATCTGCAGGGAGTAGGTGAGCAGAAGGTTTTTTTTTTTTCCCCCTCCCTGTGCTCTTTTACTTAGCTCAGTGTGTTTCTATCAGGGTGCCTCCAGCTGTTGTGAAACTACTACTCCCAGCATGGGGCATGCTGGGAGTTGTAGTTTTGCAACATCTGGAGGGTCACAGTTTGGAGACCACTGTTACAGTGGTGCCCAAATGGTAGCCCTCCAGATGTTGCCAAACTACAACTCTCAGCATGCCTCGACTGCCCAGGCATGCTGGGAGTTGTAGTTCTGTAACATCTGTCCCTTCAGATTTTGCAGTTTTCATGAAATTTTTGAAATTTGCTGCTCTACCTTGAAGCCCTCTAATTTTTTCAAAAAGTAAAAATATGTCCATTTTATGATGCCAGCATAAAGTGCACATATTGTATTTGTGAATAAAAATAAAATGTATTTTGAATATCTATTTTCCTTACAAGCAGAGAGCTTCAAAGTTAGAAAAATGCTAAATTTTCCCAATTTTCATGAAATTTTAGGATTTTTCACCAAAAAAGGATGCAAGTAACGCCGAAAATTTATCACCAAAAACAATCTCAGAATCAGAATAATTGGTAAAAGCGTTTTAGAGTTATTAATGCGTAAAGTGACGGTGGTCAGAATTGCGAAAAAGGCCTGCGTCCTTAAGGTGAAAAAGGGCTGCGTCCTTAAGGGGTTAAGTTACCAAAGCCTCTATACGGCTGTTTCTTGGTTTGTTTCTGAATACCAACCAATGTAGCCTCCGTTACAGCATTCCGTTATACGCCTCTCACCTGGAACATCTCCTTTGGTTAATAATCTTGTGGTTTTTGCCGATTTCCCAACATGCCGATCGCCTAGTAGAAGCCAGATTTGGTTATCACTTAGCTTTCCCATATCCGCCATTTGAAGAATAATGTAATACAATTTTTTAAGAAGATAGAAAGGATTATTTAATGTTATGGGAAAATGCTTTCTCAGCTAGAAAATCATCTGTATCTAGCTACCCCACAGTCGTTCCTCCTCCAGTAACAAACTCCTCTTCCCAACTTCTCCTGGCTCATGTCCAGAATGGTCAATTAATGTCTGTAGAATAGTGGTGAAAAGTTCAGGCGCTTCTGGTTAGAGCTGGTTCCAGCAGGCTGCGCTTCACTTTAGAAGCTCTGTATCATATCCTTATAGAATGTGAGAGTGGAACATTCCTCTAGGAAGTTCCGTTAGATACAGACCATCCTGGGGGTCCCCATTACTTAGCAGAATGAGAAACATATGGAGCAATGCTGCTAAGATTCCTCTGGGCTAATTCTCCAAGTCTCAGTATCACTGAGACATAATTATAGGCAAGAAATTGGTTAATTAACCCTGGAGCAGCAAAATATTTCTATAAACCGGTGTTTCCCAATCTGGGGCAAAACAACATCTTTAATCTTGACTTGACTGGGGCACAACTGCTACAGACAACCTTGTTATCTGAGATGGATTCATTGTTTAATAGGTGACTGTCTTCATATGGGACGTCAGATTATCCAGGAGTTATAACTAATAATAAAAAACTGATAAAACAATACTAAATGCAAAATACGAAAAAACACGGTTTATAGTTGGGTTGTTTTTAGCTCAAAAATTCATTGCTCACTAAAGAGGTGAAATCTTTTTTTAATTTTTTTAAAGAGGTGACTTCCAGGGCCGCTACCACTCTGCCTATGCCCAGGTCCCCGAGGCTGACCTTTTTATGGTGACATGTCAACACACAGGAAATGCCCACTAGCCAATCACTTGCCACACTGATTGTCTGATGTATTTGGAATGATGTTATACTTATGATGAGTGGTTCTTTGTTACATCTATAAAATTACTATTAATTGTGATTGATTATTGCATCCTGCATATACGTATCTCTCTTTGGGTTAAGACACACCCCCTGACGAAGCTCAAATGCGAAACGCTCGGTATAGGGTGATACAGGTTTGTTTAGGCGCATGGCAGGTATTTCTTCTATGTGCAATAACATGAGTTGGGTTGTACCCTACTCTTATATGCTGTCATACTTGCCTTTGTCTTTCGCTTATGCCCTATACAGCGGTCCCTCAACATACAATGGTAATTTGTTCCAAATGAACGATCGTTAGTTGAAACCATCGTATATTGAGGGATCCACGCAATGAAAAGTATAGGATGTTATACTTACCTGTCCCCGCCGCTCCAGACCATCACCGCTGCCCTGGATGTCGCCCTCCATCGCTGTTGCGGCGTCCCCGGGGTGTCCCCGCCGCTCCGGACCTTCACTGCTGCCTGGGATCATCGCTCTTCATCGCCGTCATCGCGTCGCTATGCACGCCGCTCCTATTGGATGACGGGACGGCGTGCGTGGCGACGTGATGACGACGAAGGAGAGCGATGCAGGGATCCCGAAGAGGACGTTCCGGAGCACCGAGGACAGGTGAGTGAGACTCACTGGATCACACGGGGCACCTAAACGGCTATCCGGTGGCAGCTGAAGCAGTCTGCGCTGCCGGATAGCCGTTTATGCGATGGCCCTGACATATAAAGCATCGTATGCTGATGCTGCCTTCAACATGCGATGGCCTCTGAGAGGCAATCGTATGTTGAAATGATCGTATGTCGGGGCCATCGTAGGTCGGGAGGGGTCACTGTATTGATTTTTGTATACTCATTTACTGTGGCAATGAACTGATGCTCATTACATTCATTGGCAATATATATTCCTACATTTTATGCCTACCTCATCAATTCCATCACTTTATCTTCTGTACCGTACAACTATGTGCCTATATTCCTTTTGACTCGTATATTCGTTTTTAAGTGTAATGTCAAATTTTTCCGAAATAAAGCTTTTGATATTTCGATTATTGTAGTGGTACTGGTACCTCTTTGTTGGTTGTATATAGTATTTGTGGTCCAGTTCGCAGCATTTATACATGGCCGTGTGAGATTTGTGTATTTTTTTGTAAGTGAGATGTCTTTCGAGATGTTTACTTTCCAAATGATATCTCAAAGAGCGGATGTGTTTTGGCACATAACTGACTGAAAGAAAAGTGGTCCTGGTGCTCTAGGATTGGGAAGAGGTTATCCATACTTGGTGTACAATACAGGAATATGGGTGCACTACTGTGGTAGATGTATACAATGACATTGGCTATCCCTCAACACTGATGTTAAAATTGAGACATTCGCCAGTATATCCTTATATGAAGGACACACCAGAGCCCGCACACCAACGCCAAGGTTTCTCAAGATGGTGCGAGACCTAACGCTAATCCTACCTGTGCTTGATAAGCAAAACAGGGGCCAGTGGGCAATTACGGCAGCATTCGGTCGACTCACAACTTCCTCCCAGATACCCTCCAGCGTGACTGAGCACACATACAATGGGAGGAGGGAGGCAAGCTGCAAGCCCCACCTGAGTTGGCTAATATGGGTGCCTGGCCTCACAGGTGCTACCTTAATGCTGCCTTGAAGGTATTCAAGGCGCATTAATTTTGGAGTTTATACACCTCCAAGTATAAAATTTAAACAAACAACAAAAAAAGTGGTCTCAGATGGCTGGAGGTGCTCAACCCCAAATGCAGTTGTGCATTTATACTGGGGGAGCAGATCCTGCCCTTGTAGTCCGTTGCTAAGGGCGATACCCAGCATAAAAATGCATACAATGGAGGATGCCTGCAGCGGACTACAAGTGCCACAATAGAATCCTACACCAGATAAACGGTCTGGATGTGTAACAATTAGAATAATACAATACAGGAATATGGGTGCACTACTGTGGTAGATGTATACAATGACATTGGCTATCCCTCAACACTGATGTTAAAATTGAGACATTCGCCAGTGTATCCTTATATGAAGGACACACCAGAGCCCGCACACCAACGCCAAGGTTTCTCAAGATGGTGCGAGACCTAACGCTAATCCTACCTGTGCTTGATAAGCAAAACAGGGGCCAGTGGGCAATTATGGCAGCATTCGGTCGACTCACAACTTGGTGCCTAGTGTTACTTTCCAGGAGATGTTTGCTATGGGGATTTGCTTCTGCTCTGGACAGTTCCTAACACGGACAGAGGTGTCAGCAGAGAGCACTGTGACCAGACTGGAAAGAACTACACAACTTCCTCTGTAATATGCAGTAGCTGATAAGTACTGGAAGGCTTAACATTTTTAAATAAAAGTAATTTACAAATCTGTATAACTTTTTGGCACCAGTTGATTTGAAAAAAATTTTTTCCTCCGGAGTACCCCTTTCATTTTATGGCTGAAACCATTCAATGGAGGGCCGTTTTACCATCTGATTTAATAGAACAGACCAAAAAACCTATGTGTGCGCATAGACTCTATATAATGTGAGGATCCCTGGTGCTCTAGGGTTGGGAAGGCGTTATCCATACTTTGTACCTAATGTTATTTACCTTGCAGGCTCCAGTGTGGTCCAGTTTAGCTCCTGGATGCTTTGCTACTCTGTTCAAAGGTATATCATTAACCTGTAGGCCAGTGCTTCCCAACCAGTGTGCTTCCAGCTGTTGCACTACTACAACTCCCAACATGTCCGGACAGCCAAAGGCTGTCTGGGCATGCTGGTAGTTGTAGTTTTGCAACAACTAGAGGCTTATTGGTTGAAAAGCACTGCTGTAGACCGTAATTCATCCCTAAAAGCAATACCTACATAATATGGTATGGGATAGAACATAACACAGATTTTTTTGCCATATGGATTCCCTATGAATCCACAAGAAATAACTCCTTGTGTCATAGTATGAGATCAGTAGAACACAGAGGTACTGTATGACTATAGGCACCGGATTACAGATCTGCACAGATTATTCTTTTTTTTTAATTTTTTTGTAACAATACCCATTAGGGGAAAAAAATGTAATTAGCCGTAGTCTATAAACAAAACAAGTTTCATGTACGTGTGCTGCGATTCGCATTGTAATGTGGTGATACAGTCGGAACACATACCGCTGGCAATGATTTTGCTTTCATAACCCGGGAGGAGGATAGATGTTGCCAAAATTCATTTGTTCAGTATTATGCAGATGTGGTGGCCCAGTAAGGGAGGTGTTACCCTGTGCTCTTACTGTCCCGTTAGGTAGCCTCCTTAAGTGTCCCCAAGGCCCCCTGCACTTGTTTCCCCATTGTAAATATGTTTTACCATGTAAAGTGCTACAAAATGTAATGTTGTATTAAGAGTTATACAATGTGATATGTCATGTGATAGTTACCCAGGAGGCACCTGTGACCAGGTGATCCCAAGAGTGACCTATGGGCTCCCTGCTAGTCTCCTCCATATAAGCCCTGGGTGGAGCTTCTCTCTCTTTGAGCTCTGCTCTTGCTTCCTGCTGAGGTCCAGTGCAGTCGTGCCTAGTGTGTGTATCCAGAGTGTTGGAGACCTCAAAGTCAAGTCCTGCAGCCACCATTAATTCAAGTAAGCTAAAGTCACAGCTTTATGATTCAAGTGAAGTCAGTCCCTGTCATCTGTCAAGTTAGCATGGTCTGCATTCAATTGTCCAGTCCTACTACAAGTCCCAGCAAGCCCTTAAGTCACTGGTCACCTCCTGGGGCCCTGGTTGAACTGTAAAGGCTTCACCAACTGTCTACCCTCAGTAAAGCTACCGTTGCCTGTAACTTGGTATCGGAGTCTTTATTGCCCCCGGTGCCTAGCCCAGGATCCAGCTGTCCTTCGGGTGGTTTTAGGCTAAACCACACCCTGGCATCACAAATACAAGGGGTTAATGCCATCTGCCCCTAGGGTAACAACATCTGTCCTGAACCACACACCCCGCCACCACAACTTTTGGCGTCACGAACAGGATATAGGTGTGTGCCTTATGCCACAAGTCCTCCCCCCTAGTCTGAACTGTGTCCAATATTGTCTGCAAAAACCGCATGCCGAAACGATTTAAGTCTGCGCCAAAAAGTGTATGGGACTTTGCAAGTGAAAAGTGTTTTACTCATGGCGCTTGTGAAACTGAGGGGGAGGTGAAGAAAAGATTGTTATTTGCCATCGTGGATTGTAGAGAGTCAGTACTTGAAAGGGTTAATTGGGTCCGGTGTTTCCCACGCACACGAGCGGTCACAGCTCCGCCCTGTCAGTCCCCAGCGTTGATGCCTCTACAGCACAGTGAGGAGGAACCAAAGAGCCACCCTGTGTTGTACAGGGGAAGACTTTGCCGACCGGACCAAAACAGGAAGTTCCCTGAGTGCAGCCATATTGGAGGTTCAGGCGGCTGCGTCTGGCTCCACTGTTCACTGCATCACAGACTCTGCAAACGCCAACGATTACCAGTATCAAGTCTCCAGTGCCGGTAACTGTCAGCATTAACCCACTAGTGTCAACACTGGTCGCAAGACAAATTACTACCAGGTACCTCCAAAATAGAGGGGGGAGTATTCATTATACTAGCTGAGCCTAAGCTGCTGCTGCAGCACTTCAGCAATTATCTTAAAGGGGAAAGAACTTTATTCTTCTTAAAGCGACGGCGCACTCAAAATTCAACAACATGTCAGAACCCAGCTTTCCAGATCAACCAGGCGAAAATGCCCCTCCTCTCCAGCAACAGGATCATCACCTGCCCCAGCGGCCAAAATGTTGCCATTCCTGCCTGCAGTCCACATCAACAACCCTGGTGTTCCAGCGTCTGCCCCGGTATTCATGGGGAACCCTTTCCTTCCTACCTACAATGGAGACCCCTTCACCCTGAGGGATTTCAAAGAAAAGATCCAGAGTTTGTTTGTCTTTTACCCTTTCTCTCCTAATCAACAGGTGCAATTGCTCACAGGACAACTACAGAGAACAGCGTTGGAGGAAGTCCGCACCTAGCCAGCCTCCGAGAAGGCAACTGTAGAGCAGATCTTTTAAGGATTGTGCCAGGTATTTGAGTCCCATTCTCCGTCAGAGGTACGTCTCTGGCTGTATGAAAGGTGACAGAAGCCAGGTGAGACCTTAAGAGCATATGCAGTAGCTCTACAGAATGCCCTAGAGACTGTTCAAAAATTAGATGGTATAACTGCCAAGCAGGGCAACAAGGTGTTAATGGACAGATTTATTGATGGGGCTCATAATAAGCGGGACAAAGCCCAGCTGAGAATGTTAGCAGTCCAAAACCCCAACTTGTCATTCCCTGCTTTCAAGAGACTGGCTATCCAAATGATTAAGTCCGGGACTGAGTTAACGGAAGCTTGTCCACCTGTCCAAGAGCCATAAGGGGCGGTAGCCAGACCTATGCCACCACCATCACCAGCCCCCGCTCAGGTGTCACCTGCTTTGCCAGTCGTAGCAGACTCAGATTTACAGAGTGTTAGGCAGGATATTGAACAACTGACTAAGGCTGTGAAGGAGCTTGTCACCCGGTCCGCCCACCTGACTGTGAGCCCCCTACCTAGAAAACCTGCCCCTGCTCCCCACAGTTTCAGCCCCCGCAACCCTCCCCCTAATAGACCCTCAGGGACTCAAAGACCTTTTTGTACCTATTGTAATAAACCAGGACATTGAAAAATGCAGTGTTGGGATTTAAACGGATTTCCCCTGAGGTCGTGGACCAGCCCTCAGGTCCAATCCCTGAACGACCTCTGTCAGGACTCTCACTTTATGTCGCCTCCTGCCCCTATATAAAAATTATTGTAGAAGGTGTACCATTGGAGGCGTTGATAGATACAGGGTCACAAGTGTCTACTATACCTAAAAAAAAATTCTATTAGCATTGGGATGCTAGTTTATTGTGTGAACCGGAGGATGTTAACTTCAGAGTAGTTGCGGGTAATGGGCAACCAGTCCCTTGACATGGATACTGGGAGCCAACTATTCAGTTGGGAGAGCATGCACTTAGCGTGCAGGAAGTGATTGTAACTAATGTGACAGATAAGGGGTCTGCTTAATTTATACTGGGGATGAACATTATGAAAAACTGTTTTGTTGAAATAGTAGATGCCTTGCATGCCTCTCTTTCCCATATGTCCCCTTCAGGCCAGCGGGCTGCGCAGCACCACTTAAAAGTTCTACAAGCGGAGCGGAAGTTTGCCAACAAGCAAGGTGAAATCTGCAGAGTTCAAATACAAGACATTGAGTCGGTGAATTTGCCACCCAACACAGAGACTATCATCTGGAGTTGTGCTCTGCAACTAGAAGACCACCCTCTTGTCCGAGCTGTGAGAAATCTTGTAACTGTTACCAATGGAAGAGTTCCAGTCCGGTTAGTCAACCTGTCTGATGTTGCTACTGTGTTACCCAAATCCACCCCAGTAGCCCAGTTGGATCTCATAGAGTAAAAGGACATCTTAACAGAACGTACGATGGCCCGACAGCGTGCAGCCCAAGTGGCTGAAGGATCCAGAACGAGTCCTCTCGAGCCCTGGTGGGCACAACTCCAAGTTGGAGATGACACTACCCCAAGGGACCAAGTCAAGGGAGTCGTCAATGTCGCCAAAAGGTACCATGAAGCTTTTAGCAAACACAGATTTCGGGCATACATCCCTGATCCAACACCGAATCATCAGAGGCGACAGCCCACCTATCAAGGAAAGACACTGCCCAATCACGCCAGGCATGTATCAGACTATCAAGAAGATGCTGGCCGACATGAAAGAGGCAGATGTCATTCAAGAAAGTCAGAGTCCCTGGGCGGCGCCACTTGTTCTGGTCAAGAAAAAAGACGAAACAATCCGCTTCTGTGTCGACTACAGGAAACTGAACAATGTCACACATAAGGACGCTTATCCTCTGCCAAGGATCGAGGAGTCACTCACAGCCCTCGGGTCTGCCGTGTAAGGCCGGGAGAAGACCGCCTTCATGACACACATGGGACTGTTAGAGTTAAAAAGTATGCCGTTTTGGGCTATGTCATGCCCCTGCTACGTTTGATGAAAAGGTGCCTGGGCCATCTAAATTTTCAAAGTGTCCTATTGTACCCGGACCTCATTCATCTGTCAGACGTCTTCCAAGTCCAGATCAAGCTGTCAAAGTGTCACTTGCTCAAACCTCAGGTACACTATCTGGGTCATGTTGTCAGCGCTGAGGGAGTCCAGCCCAATACTGAAAAAGTGGAAGTTGTGAAGAACTGGCCTACCCCGCGCACAGTGAAAGATGTCAGGAGCTTCCTGGATTTGCCGGCTACTACCACTGCTTTATTCCCCACTTTGCCCAGATTGCAGAACCCCTCACAGCTCTCTTATGGGATACGGCGAAGGAGAACTACAATGGGAAACTGCCTGTTGAATGGGCCGAAGAGCAGGAGACAGCGTTCCAAGCTCTTAAATGTCTGCTGACAGAACCACCAATCCTGGCGTACCCAGACTACAGTCAGCCATTCCGGTTATGTACCAATGCCAGTTTCGAAGGTCTGGGAGCTGTCCTGTCCCAAGTCCAGGAAGGGCAAGAGCGAGTAGTTGCCTATGCCAGTCATAACCTGCGAGGAGCAGAGAAGAACAATGCAAACTACAGCTTATTCACCCGTTGGCCCACCTGAACACTGCCAATTTGGGTGCCATCGAACCACGTTGAGCTTCAAGATTAGCCAATTACAGTTTCACCATCAAGTTCAGAAGCGGCAAGTCAAATGTCAATGTCGATGTACTGTCTCGGATGACCCCCGGCGTAGAACCACCTGTTGAAGATGTGTAAGAGGACATGGAGATGCCCCCATTTTATCAATGGTTCGTGAACCAGAATGTTGTGACCACCCTGATGGACAGTGAACCCAGGTCCGAAAAGGTTAAAGAAGACCTGTACACCTGGAAGACTCTTCAAGATGAAAGTCGAGTCATAGGGGATCTGTTGGACTACCTTCTGTTGAAAAAGGTACCAACCTGTCTACGCCGGGCCCAGTGTGATTATGAGCTGAAACATCTGTGGTGACAGAGGAAGCGACTGTGCACAAAGGGCTGTTATGCCAAAATTCTTTGGATCCGGTTTCTGGTGATCAACTTAATCAGATTCTGGTTCCCTGAAGAGACGCGACCATGGTCCTCAACGCATATCATGATCAGTCTGGACACTTTGGAGTCCACAAGACCGAATCTTTTAGATTGAGAAATGGTGCAGTGAATGTGCTGTCTGTAATGTCACCAAGAATGTGCGCAAGGACGCAAGTGCATCCCTCCATTCCATCCAGAGTGAAAGGCCTAACCAGTTGGTCGCGCTAGACCATGTCAAGTTATCTCCTACCCGGTCCGGTACACTTATCCTTATCTTGTTTCGTAATCCAGACCTGAGAAGGACATTGTGCATAAATGCCCCAGGAACTGTCACTAAGCCTCAGTGGCCACTTCAGTCCTCGGCCCTCCAGGATGGGCATTGAGGATGACTTTAATTAAGAGGGGGAGTATGTGGTGGCCCAGTACAGGAGGTGTTACCCCGTGCTCCTGCTGTCCTGTCAGGCAGCCTCCTTCGGTGTCCCCAAAACCCCCTGCCCTGGTTTCCCCATTGTAAATATGTTTTATCATGTAAAGCTACCGTTGTCCGTAACTTGGCGTCTGAGTCTTTATTGCCCCGTACCTAGCCCAGGATCCAGCGGTATACTTTCGGGTGGTTTTAGGCTAAACCATGCCGGGGTGTCACAAATATAAGGGGTTAATGCAATCTGCCCCTAGGGTAACAACATCTGCCCTGCACCACACAGAATTAGAGGAATCTCGATCCTTGGGATGCAGCTCTTCATGACTAAAAATGGGTTATTGTTCTTAAAATGGCATACATATAAATCTGCCAGCGAGCAGTCAGTGTATGTAGTGAAGTCACCAAGGTCCCCCACAACGCTCTTACAGGATTGATGACAATGATCATATTTGCTGGGTTCTTGAAATTTTTGGGGTCCTGGCTGCAGAGAAGCAGGGCATCAGATACTTTCCTAAAAGCTTACTGTCATATTACGGAAAAAAATAAATAATCTTATATATGATACTCACTAGGTCATGCAGATTCTCTACATGTCTTTCTTATGTGTCAAGCTTCTGTTCTGCTGCTCACTCATTCTGACACCTACTGCTCAGGAATGGGCGTGTCTGAGGCAAGCACTGAGCCCGCCCTCACTCACCATGCATTCACTGGAGCTGAAAAGAGAATACTTGGCAGAAAATGCCCGCATGGACTGTACTGGACATGACTTTGGGTGAAATCCTCTGAAACTTTGTACAGTGCTGTATCCACCAGACTCATGAGTACTGTCCCAACTACAACTGGAGCAAAACTTTGTTCTCTGGTGCAGACAAAGTCTTGGTTATCTTGTTTGTAGCAGGATTTAGCTTAAACAGGTTACTGACTAGGCCTTAACTTTTTTTTACTTTAACTGACAGGAGCAGAGCAAGGAGAGATGTGCACACTTCTCTGGCCTGAGCCAGACTGAACTACTTTTGGGTTCAGTTCTCTGGGTAGAGGGGTTGGACTAGGCAATTCCTCATTCAGACCTTCCCCAGATGCTTCTACATAGAAACTGACTTGGGAAAGTCATGTGACCAATGATCCACTCATTCTCTCCAAAGTAATCTACCATTGGTAGCATCAGAACTACACACGTTAAAGGAGTACTCCACTAAAAACATCTTATCCCCTATCCAAAGGATAGGGGATAAGATGCTAGAATGCAGCAGTCCCACCTCTGGGGACCCCTTGCAGCTTCCGCGTTTATGAAGTCATGCTACGTCCCCTCCATCCATGTCAATGGGAGGGGGTGTGACAGCTACTACATAGGTGTCATGCCTCCTCCCATAGACGTGAATGGAAGGGGGGTCGTGGCTGGCATTGCCAGTCATCGGGCACGGAGCTGAGTTCGCTCCGTGCACCGAATGACAGGGGTGCCGCAGCGGTGCCCAGCGGCGGGACTTCCTGGATTAGACAACTTATCCCTTATCCAAAAAGATGTTTTCAGTGGGGTACCCCTTTAACCTTTACACATCTGTAATACCTCAGTGTATGCTAAAAATATCAGTGTATGATACAAAACAGCAGCTGTACTAACTGTATAACCACTACAAAGATTATGCATTTGGTTCAAATGATTTTTATTGAAATTTTTCAGAATTATTACAAACAGAAAGTTCGGCCAACTTAACACAACAACCAAAATAAAAAGAAAGTACATATTAATATTGCATATGCCTTCAAGAGAGTATCACTCGGTGAGGTTATACCGTATTTTTCGCGGTATAAGACGCACTGGGGGGGGGGGGAAGTTGGTGCGTCTTATACGGCAAATACACAATAAAACCCTGTCCTATCACGGCGGTCCCTGCGGCCATCAACGTCCGGGACCCGCGGCTAATACAGGGCATCACTGATCGCGGTGATGCCCTGTATTAACCCTTCAGATGCGATGATCAAAGCTCACCGACGCGTCTGAAGCGAAAGTGACACTATCCCAGCTGCTCAGTCGGGCTGTTCGGTTCCGCTGCAGTGAAATCGCGGCGTCCCGAACAGCTTACAGGAAACCGGAAGGGATCTTACCTGCCTCCTCTGTGTCTGCTCCGTGCCGGGATCCCCTGCATGGCCGGCGCTCTCCTTTGTCGTCATCACGTCGTCCTGTCATCCAATAGGAGCGGCGTGATGGCGGCGATGGAGAGCGAGGATACCGGTCAGCAGAGACGTTCCGGAGCGACGGGGACACCCCGGGGACGCGGCTACAGCGACGGAGGGCGACATCCAGAGCAGCAGTGACGAGCGGTGACGGGTCCGGAGTGAAGGGGACAGGTGAGTATTACCTCCTATACCAGTGGTCTTCAACCTGCGGACCTCCAGATGTTGCAAAACTACAACTCCCAGCATGCCCGGACAGCCAACGGCTGTCCGGGCATGCTGGGAGTTGTAGTTTTGCAACATCTGGAGGTCCGCAGGTTGAAGATCACTGTCCTATGCTTTACATTATATTTGGTTCAGAATCTTTTTTTTCTAGATTTTCATCCTTTAAAATTGGGTGCGTCTTATATGCCGGAGCGTCTTATATGGCGAAAAATACGGTAACATAAAACTGTATAATTGTATTATATCAACCAGATATTGTATAAGCTGGGATAGTCAATATGTTTTCGGGGATATAACAATGAGTTAAGTTATGATAATTAATGGTAAAATCATACGGTATTGTATAGTCATACCTGATCACATTAGCAATGAATGCTATCACTCGTTTCAGGATCCCGTATTCCTCCCCTCTCTCACCTCAAAAAGCTGTGGAAAATTCTATAAATGATGTGTATAATAGACATTATCCTATATACATGTGAAAATGTTCATCCCTGACAGATAATATTCAGGGAAGTCTACACAAATATCATGACATCTTCCTAAGATGTTAAGATTATGCATTTGGGACAAGGATTCCTTATGTGACTGACTAAACATACAGGTGAAACTCGAAAAATTTGAATATTGTGCAAAGTTTATTTATTTCAGTAATGCCACTTAAAAGGTGAAACTAATATATGAGAGACTCATTACATGCAAAGTAAGAAGCTGTGATTTGTCATACTTGTGATGATTATAGATTACAGCTCATGAAAACCCCAAATACTCCCAATTACTATGATTTGGGGAGCCATATTATCTGCTGGTGTTGGTCACTGTGCTTCATTAAAGGGTAGCTCCCACCATCCTATTTTTTTTTTTTTTTTTTTGATAGGCCGTTCCCCCCCCCCCCCCCCCCCGCTACGGCACTAGCCCGTTCCCTCCTCCCCCCCCCCGCAACGCATACCCAGTTCCCTCATTACACTTGCAGTTATTGCAGAGTCTGGCAGCGGGCTTGCAGGGACAGCGGCGGCAACGAGGCGGCGGCGGCGATGTGCGGGAGGAGTGGCCTCCCAGCCAGTGGCCGGGGAGCCAATGCGCTCGCTCCTGCCTGTCTGGTTGACAGGCAGGGAGCGAGTGCAGCCTAACTGAAAAAGGACTGATTGCCACTCCAAAATCAGTCCTTTTTCAGTAGCCGGTTTTTAAATGTAAATTAAACCTTTTTAATGAAAAAAAAGATAATAAAAGTATATTAGAGATATGAATTTGGGTAGAAAATTACTACAACATATCAAAAAATATAGTTGGTGACAGTGCCCATTTAAGTCCAAGGACAACGCATCCGTCTGCCAGGAGATTTTGGAGCACTTCATGCTTCTGTGGTAACTGCCTTGGGGTGTAGTGTAGTTGGGGGTGTTGCTTCGGTATATGAGGGGTTAATTTGACCCTTGTCACTCATGACGCCAGGGTGAGGGTTAATATGCTCAGGTAAATCTTCGGCCTATCGCCACCCTTCCCAGAAACGATAGGTGCGTGCTTAAATGAATGAAGGTCCACAATAGAGATGAACAAACTTTACTGAGGTACTTGCGGTACATCCAATTAACAGCAACAGTCTTAGCAATACAGTCTCTATACAGCACGGCAGTGATTGACTTATCCAAAGGACTATTAGAATTAGGATTTGTGCAGAGATCCGTCCGGATTTAGGGGTCTATTTAGGTCCGGTGATCTTGTGGAGTCAACAGGGATTGAGATAACTCACAGTTTTGTAAAGATGGCCGTTGCCGCAAGGCTTGGGCCTAGTCACTGCTGATGAAAGCTGTGCAGATCCTTCTCCATCAGCAGCCCACGAGGAAAGAGAAACGATTAATGGCCGCCGCTCCCTTATATGGGCAGGAGCAGGGCCGTTTTGGATGGGTCCGTGTCAGCTGTCACTCACTGTTACAATGCATGGTGGGCGATCACCTGACTTCCTCCAAAGGTTCTTAAACCAGAAAACCATAGAGTTTTCGAAACGCATCACGTGACCCGCAGGTCCTGCAACGCCACAACAAGGTAAGTACACTTTATTTACATATTTACACATTGAATTTGAATAATTTTAACTATTAAAGGGGGGACAAGGGGCTAACTATTGATGAGGACCCCACCGGTACCTAGGGACTCTGACTTTGGGGACCTCACCACAAGGTAACGGATGCAATCCGGTACCGGGACACCACACTTCCTTTCCTTTTAAGTTGCATTTACAATTAACTTTTGCACAATATTCAAATTTTTCGAGATTCACCTGTACAGCGGTAACAAATACACCAAAAGCACACATAATACTGACAAATAGCTCAATTATAAAAATACAGATGTGTTCCTAAATAATACAACCACACAGTGCTAAATATTAATGCGGTTTTAGCTTGCTTCTGAGGGTCCTATCCTCTGGGGGCTCTTTGTATCCCCTATGGTCGAAGGAAATGTGGAGTATGTATAACTAGAAGTGTAGACAACATGGCAAGTAAACTATTGTCCATCCGCTATCATGTGGAACTTCAGGGACAGACGTTGAGGGGCACATATATGTAGCAGTCCTTGTTATTCATTACGCGAGCATTAGCATGAATGAGATTTACAAGCTTGCACTGTGTGACTAAGCCAGAGGTTGCCTGTAAATATGCATGGACACTACAAATAAGCAGTCTGCCTCCGGAGGTCGCACACCCACGCTTTTCCCAACAATGAGATCATTCCACACTTGTCCTCCTCACTGCTCAAGTGCCCAGCAGCACCAGGGCTGGTGCAAGGATTTTTGCCACCTTAGGCGAAAGCAAATTTTAGCCCCTCCCATTGGCCCCACCTTTTGACACGCCCCACCTTACTACGGGGGTGGCACACTGTAACAAACCTCCTCCCCATGTAATCACCTTACTACTGGTGTGACACACTGTAACAAACCTTCTCCTCATGTAATCACCTTGCTACTGGGGTGACACACTGTAACAAACCTCCCCCTCATGTAATCTCCTTACTACTGGTGTGACACACTGTAACAAACCCCCCCTCATGTAATCTTATTACTACTGGGGTGACACACTGTAACAAACCCCCTCCTCATGTAATCTCCTTACTACTGGGGTGACACACTGTAACAATCCTCCTCCTCATGTAATCTCCTCACTACTGGGGTGACACACTGTAACAATCCTCCTCCTCATGTAATCTCCTCACTACTGGGGTGACACACTGTAACAATCCTCCTCCTCATGTAATCTCCTTACTACTGGGGTGACACACAGTAACAAACCCCCTCCTCATGTAATCTCCTTACTACTGGGGTGACACACTGTAACAAACCTCCTCCTCATGTAATCTCCTCACTACTGGGGTGACACACTAACAAACACTAGTTTAGCAGACAGTATTACATTGAGCAGTATTAGATAGAGTTACAGCAGACAGTATCACACATTATAGGATTAGATACAGGGGCTGAACAACCAGTATCAGACAGGGGGATTAGATACACAGCTCAGCATACAGATCACACATGGGGGATAAGATACAGGGGCTCTGCAAACAGTATCACACATGGGGGGATTAGATACACAGCTCAGCAGACAGGTTACACATGGGAGATTAGATACAGGGGCTCAGCATGCAGGATGGTACAGTGGATCTGTCAGCGCTTCCAAGCTAATGAGGAGAGGGAGGGGGGTGTACAGTGGAGCTCACAGCGCTCCTCCAGCAACATGAGTGGCAGGGCGGGGGTGTTATGGGATGGGGAAGCTGCCACAGATGATCGCTGCTCTCAGTTGCAGCACTCCTCCAGCATGATTAGGGCCGGAGAGGGTGTGTGTGTTGTCAGTGGAGCACTGTGTACAGCGCTACTCCAACATGGGGCAGGTGTGGTGTTATCAGGGCTGTGCTGGGTGGTAAAAAGCTAACTGGTTGAGCTTGCTGCAACAGGCAGAGCGGCGCCCCCCTCCAGGGGCCGCTCTAGGCTGTTGCCTACTTTGCCTGTAGGCAGAGCCGGACCTGCTTATCCCCTATCCAAAGGATAGGGGATAAGATGTCTGATGGTGGGGGTCCCGCTACTGGGGACCACTGTGGTCTCGACTACAGCACCCAGACATACAGTGCACAGAGCGAACTTCGCTCCATGCCGGACGATTGTCGATGTGGAGCGGAGGCCCGTGACGTAACGGCCACGCCCCTTCCATGCAAGTCTATGGGAGGGGGCCTAACGGCCGTCACTCATGGAGCGCCTGCTCTGGGCCCCGTGCCCTGAGTAAATAGAAGGGGGCCCTGAGATTCTTGCCCCTCCAGACGCTCCCGTACTATAGCATGGTGGAGCGGGAGCTGTCATGTGTCCCACTCCACCAATCCCTCACCTTTCTTACACGCTGTGGCTGCTCCATTCACCATTCTTGTAGTGAGAGCCGTGGGGATGCCATCCACGGCAGGCCAGCGCGATGACATCACATCATCACGCTGATGCACGGAGATCACGTTCCCTTCGGCTTTCACTCTCAGAACGGAGCAGCGTGTGTGAAAGGTGACCACTAGAGCTGCTCGGGCAAAGGATTTGCAAAGAAAAGGGTAAATTATAAGGACACATGTCAGAAGAGCATAATAATTTATATGTGAGGGGCATTCAGGAACAGGACATGGGGCATTATATGTGGGGGTCACAGGACAGGTGGTATTTTATATATGAGGGGCACATGACAGGGGGGCATTATATGTGGGGGCAAATGGCAGAGCCCGCCCTCCCTTGTCATGTGCCCATATAATAAACATATAATGCCCCCCTGACATGTGCCGTTCACATATAATGCCCCCTGTCCTGTGCCCCTCACATATAATGCCCCATGTCCTGTGCCCCTCACATATAATGCCCCCTGAGGGGGCAGGACAGGGGGCATTATATGTGAAGGGCACAGGACAGGGGGCATTATATGTGAGGGGCACATGTCAAGGAGCATTAAATGAGTACATGACAGGGGGCCCCTGTCATGTGCCCCCACATATAATGCCCCCTGTCATGTGCCCATGGCTTGATCATCATTGGTGCTCATGGAACACCTGCTCCATGCCACATGCCCTTTCAGGACACAAGGATGCCCCGGTTACCTCTCTGCGGCCCACGTTAACTTTAAAAACGCAGGGGCCGACAGGAGGTAGAGCACTCAGAGACGTCACTGATGTCCTGTGCGTGCGCCCATAGTAACAGAACAAAGCGGAGCAGTGAGGAGGACGCACGGGCATGGTAAGTGACCAGCGGCACATCATCTTCAGTGTTCCGACCACCTCTCCTCTGGTCCCGGGACCTACTGCTATGGCCCATAGGCCACAGCAGTAGATCGTGATCCCCGGAGCGGTGGTCGGAACACTGAAGTGGGCAGTACACAGGCATACAGCCTCCAGCCATACACTGTATATGGCTGAAGGCTGTATGTCTGTGGGGGAACTATACTGCATCTAATGGGGCGGACTATACTGTACCTAATGTGGGGAACTATACTGCACCTAATGTGTGGGGACTATATTGCACCCCTAATGTGGGGGAACTATACTGCACCCCTAATGTGGGTGAACTGTACTGCAGCTAATGTGGGGGAACTATACTGCACCTAATGTGGGGAACTACACTGCCAACCTAATGTGGGGGACTATACTGCACCTAATGTGGGGGAACTGTACTGCACCTAATGTGGGGGAACTGTACTGCACCTAATGTGGGGGAACTGTACTGCACCTAATGTGGGGGAACTGTACTGCACCTAATGTGGGGGAACTGTACTGCACCTAATGTGGGGGAACTGTACTGCACCTAATGTGGGGGAACTGTACTGCACCTAATGTGGGGGAACTGTACTGCACCTAATGTGGGGGAACTATACTGCACCTAATGTGGGGGAACTATACTGCACCTAATGTGGGGGAACTATACTGCACACCTAATGTGGGGGAACTGTACTGCACACCTAATGTGGGGGAACTGTACTGCACACCTAATGTGGGGGAACTGTACTGCACACCTAATGTGGGGGAACTGTACTGCACACCTAATGTGGGGGAACTGTACTGCACACCTAATGTGGGGGAACTGTACTGCACACCTAATGTGGGGGAACTGTACTGCACACCTAATGTGCGGGGACTTCTATTGCACCTAATCTGGGGGAACTACAACCTAATGTGGGGGAACTACAACCTAATGTGGGGGAACTATACTGCACCTAATGTGGGGGAACTGTCGTGGGGGGGGGCATTCTTAATGAAGTGCTCCATCTTCCAGCCAGCCTTAATCTGGCCCTGCTCATGTTTATTGCGTTAACTGGTGTCCATCCTTTTGAGTAATCTAGTGCATTATCACCAGATACTATGCTGTTGGTTCACTTACTGTTACTGTGTCCTTCATCTATTCACAAGTTGGTTCCAGTGGGTAATGGTCTCTTGACAGTGATGTACACCCTGTCTTTGGTGTTCTTTACATTCAGTACAGTATCTTTGCCTGTGTTCTGTCCTGTTTTGTGGGCTAACCAATAATTTTGCCCATTTATTATATTTCTATCTGTGTCTTTTGTGACCAAAGACTGAAAGTAGTGTCAGTAATTTCCCTGATGAGCCCACAAAATTTAGTAGACAGAAACTCGTTGGAAGTGAAACTTGGCACTAGACCAAACACAGAGGCTTAACTTCTGGGCCCCGATGCAAGATCTGCAACGGGGCCCCAAATGCCAATAATAATACTGGCTAGCTACACCCCTGAACAAACATATGTATATAAATTATATATTGAGTTGTGTCATCCATTAGTATCTTATAAGTGTCCTGTGTGTAATTGACCTCCATTTTGGGTGATTGTTTGGGATATTTTTAGTGTACCCCATTTCCATCTATTTTCCTTTTTGAGTTTACTGTTTTCTCCTTCACTGGTGGCTAATCTTATTAAAGGGGTTATCCAGGAAAAAAAACGTATATATATATATATATATATATATATATATCAGCTGGCTCCCGATAGTTAAACAGATTTGTAATTTAATTCTATTAAAAAAATATTAATCCTTTCAGTACTTATGAGCTGCTGAAGTTGAGTTCTTCTTTTCTGTCTTAGTGCTCTCTGATGACACATGTCTCGGGAACTGTCCAGAGTAGAAGCAAATCCCCATAGCAAACCTCTTCTACTCTGTGCAGTTCCCGAGACAAGCAGAGATGTCAGCAGAGAGCACTGTTGCCAGACAGAAAAGAACAACTCAACTTCAGCAGCTGATAATTATTGAAGATTTTTTAATAGAAGTAATTTACAAATCTGTTTAACTTTCTGGAGCCAGTTGATATAAAAGTTTTTTCCTGGAATACCCCTTTAAAGGTCAATTATAATCTTGGTTACCAGTTACCTTATTGGTGGGGGCTCTTGCAGGGATTCATGCCATGGGCTTGAAGATTCTGCTGTAATCTTCCTTATTCCCATATAGGCCTGTGGTCTGTCTATGTATGCTGTGGCCTGTCACCATCATTCCTAGTATTCCTCTTAGGACATACATTGACCTTCTGTGATGAGCCGGGTTTAATCCACTTGTGGAGAACACTGAGTGACTAACAGGGAGGCTGACAGGAGTTCCAGTATACTGACAGCTGGTACTGGCATCCCTCTCCTACAGACACCCTTCTATGCTATGATGCAACTGGCTTCTTGTCTACAGCCAAAACTACCTCATCAACAGCTGCGCCATCCGAGGCACTCCGACAGTGTCCCACAGGGAACCTGACTCCACGCCATGCGGCATCAAACAAGTCTTTTCCAAGTACCCAGGCAGTCTGCTCACCAACTTCCACACTCTCAAGGAAGCTCTTTACACACAGCTCTGTCTGGCAGTGTGAGCTGCAACATGCAAATCCCCCTCAGCTGGTGAGGCAGCCTAGCTTTAAGGCCAACAAAAGATGGCCTGGATTGTGAGGAATGGCCCCCACCCTACACTTGACTATTCCCAGTAAGAGCCGTCCCGGATTCGCCCTCCAGTCATACTACAGCCACAGTGTCAGTCTGCATCGCAGCACAGACACTGAATAAATACCGGCTCTTACTTCACCAAGGCCAGAAGCCTTGGTGACACACAGGGCTCAAGTCCTGCAGGAACTCATGGGAACAGAGTTCCTGCACTTGTTCCACAGCAGGAACGCAGTTCCCATTAGCAGGAGTCCTCCAGGACCAGCCCTTAACCCCTTAAGGACCGGGAGATTTTCCATTTTTGCACTTTCGTTTTTTTGTTCCTTGCCTTTAAAAAATCATAACTCTTTCAATTTTGTACCTAAAAATCCATATGATTGCTTATTTTTTGCGCCACCAATTCTACTTTGTAATGACGTCAGTCATTTTGCCCAAAAATCTACGGTGAAATGGAAAAAAAAAAATCATTGTGAGACAAAATTGAAAAAAAAACGCAGTTTTGTAAATTTTGGGGGCTTCCGTTTCTACATAGTACATTTTTCGGTAAAAATGACACCTTATCTTTATTCTGTAGGTCCATACGATTAAAATGATACCCTACTAATATAGGTTTGATTTTGTCGTACTTCTGGAAAAAATCATAACTACATGCAGGAAAATGTATACGTTTAAAATTGTCATCTTCTGACCCCTATAACTTTATTTTTCCGCGTATGGGGCGGTATGAGGGCTCATCTTTTGCGCCGTGATCTGAAGTTTCTAACGGTACCATTTTTGTATTGATAGGACTTATTGATCGCTTTTTATTCATTTTTTCATGATATAAAAAGTGACCAAAAATGCACTATTTTAGACTTTGCAATTTTTTTGCGCGTACGCCATTGACCGTGCGGTTTAATTAACGATATATTTTTATAATTCGGACATTTCCGCATGCGGCGATACCATATATGTTTATTTTTATTTACACTGGTTTTTTTTATGGGAAAAGGGGGGTGATTCTAACTTTTAATAGGGAAGGGGTTAAATGATGTTTATTCACTTTTCATTTTCACTTTTTATTTGCAGTGTTATAGCTCCCATAGGGACCTATAACGCTGCACACACTGATCTATTACATTGATCACTGGTTTCTCATAGGAAACCAGTGATCGATGATTCTGCCGCTTAACTGCTCATGCCTGGATCTCAGGCACTGAGCAGTCATTCGGCGATCGGACAGCGAGGTGGCAGGTAGGGACCCTCCTGCTGTCCTGTAAGCTGTTTGGGATGCCGAGATTTCGCCAAAGCTATCCCGAACAGCCCACTGAGCTAACCGGCACTTTTTACTTTCACTTTTAGCCGCGTGGCTCAGCTTTGAGCGCACGGCTAAAGGGTTAATAGCAAGCGGCACCGCGATCAGTGCCGCACGCTATTAGTGGCAGGTCCCGGCTTCACTATGACGCCGGGCCCGCCATGATATGATGCGGGGTCACCGTGGGACCCCGCGGTATATTACGGGAGCAGGACCAAGGACGTACTCATACGTCCTTGGTCCTTAAGGGGTTAAAGGGGTACTCCGCCCCTAGACATCTTATCCTCTATCCAAAGTATAGTGGATAAGATGTCTGATCGCGGGGGTCCTGCTGCTGGGGACCCCTGCGATCTCGGCTGCAGCACCCCAGAGATCCGGTGCATGGAGCGAGCTTCGCTCTGTGCTGGATGACTGGTGATTGCGAGGCAGAGGCTTGTGACGTCACAGTAATGCCCCCTCAATACAAGTCTATTGGTCTATAGACTTGCATTGAGGGGTCGTGACGTCACGTGCCTCCGGCGCTGCACCCAACGCTCTAAACGAACACCAGGTGCAGCAGGGAGAATGTGGGGGTCCCCAGCGGCGGGACCCCCAGGATCAGACATCTTATCCCCTATTCTTTGGATAGGGTATAAGATGTCTAGTACCCCTTTAAGTGGAAATCTTGGGTTAGTTCCCACACTTTTTTTTCCCAGGACTTGACCCCTGGTGACACATATTTCCTATTATCCACCATGCCCTTCACCTTCTCTCATACCCCCCTCCCCTCTTTGTTGCCCACTGGCCCCTGGTTTTTGCTTATCACGCACAGTTAGGTTAGTGTTAGGACCCGTGCCACTTGAGAAACCTTGGCGTTGGTGTGCCGGCTCTGGTATGTCCTTTATCTAAGGATGTACTGGCGAATGTCTCAATTTTAACATCAGTGTTGAGGGATAGCCAATGTCATTGTATACATATACCACAGTAGTGCACCTAAATTTCTGTATTGTATTAAAGGGGTTATCCAGCATAAGGTAATTTTAGTACGTACCTGGCAGACAGTAATGGACATGCTTAGGAAGGATCTGCGCTTGTCTTGGGCTAAATGGCTATGCTGTGAGATTACTATAACACTGTGGCTAGCTTTCTGTGAACTTGTATTTCCTGTTTTCAGTTTTCTTGTTTGCCTACAAATCCCATTAAACCATTTTCCTCCTTCCCACACATCAGCCACCCATTGAAACATAAATGAGCTGCAGACCTGTGGTTTTCAATCAGGGTGCCTCCAGCTGTTGCATCACTTGCAGATTGCTCTCTCTACCCATTGAAGCAGACAGGCTCCCTGTCATCAGCTGACTATTGAATCAGGTCTCGACCGCATTGCAAGCTGGGAAAAATCTGAGACAGCAGTCATTTTGTATGCTGATAAAAATAAATATTGGGATGAAAATCACATAAGAATTGTGAGAAAACCCTCACACACAGGTAAAGACACTATATTATGAACTACACTAACTTTACAGCCCCTGTAGCATAGTCAAATAAAAAAAATCCCTGAAATACCCCTTTAAAATGAACAGGAGGCAAGTTTGAAAATGATATATACACACAAAAATGTATAACTTTTTATGCCCTACAATTAAAAACAGATTATGGAGATGTTTTTTTTAATTTTTTTACTAACTTTATTAGCAATCAATCGTCAATCACTTCCTATGCTATACATCATACCACATGCTACACTAACATTGCTGCATACATTCTAAAAATGTTATTAAAAACAACAGTATGTACAATATCGAACAACAAAGCATATGGGACTGCGATAGGGGAAGGGGGTTGGAAAAACGGGATAGGGAGGGGGGATCAGAGGCCTGAAGCTTTATGGAGATGGGTATACCCCTTTAATGTACCCGTATATCTTTAATATCATATTGTCTATATCTACGGTTCACCCCATACACATTGTGCTCCATATTGTGAATGGGGAGAGAGGAAGTAAGCTGTTGCTAGGCAGCTCTGGCAATGGCTACTCTGCTTGTAAACAAAGGGGTCGGAAAATTTAAATCCAAGAAACCTGTCCCTTCTCTTCCCTGACATCATCTTTTAGGGGAAATTGGTGGGACTGGATGACTTTTCCCTAAAGGTATGGGGACCATTTTTTTTTTTTAACCACCCGTTGAAGTAAAGGGTACTCCATCTCTAGACATCTTATCCCCTATCCAAATGATAGGAGAGAAGATATCTGATCACGGGGGTTCCACCACTGGGGACCCCCTCAATCTTCATGCTGCACCTGGCGTTCAATTAGAGCATCGGGTTCAGCGCCGGAGGCTCTGACGTCATGGCCGCGCTTCGTTGATGACGTCATTCCCCCTCCATAGACTTGCATTGAGGGGACATGGCCATGACATCACGAGCAGGGCGTGGCCGTGACATCACGAGCCTCCGCCCTATATCGCCAGTCATCTGGCATGGAGCAAAGTTCGCTCCGTGCATTGGATGTCTAGGGTGCCGCAGTCGATCAGACATCTTATCTCCTATCCTTTTGATAAGGGATAAGATGTCTAGGGGCGGAGTACCCCTTTAATGCCACATTATTGTGTCAGTGCCTGGGACCATTACAGGTGAGCCTTGCTTGGTACCTCATCTACTATATAGATTAAAATCTGTTGCATTAATATCAAGTACTAACTGATCACACCAGGAAACCTGTCAGATGTTCTCCTTACAGTCATCCTTCTACTTGCTGTGATCAATGATCACTTAAACTGTCCATTGGATATTCCATCAGGGTATTGATTTTGTGGCACAAGATAACAACCTACAGTGCTATTAACAAAGTCTCTCCGGTTATGGAGAAAGAAAAGATAACGTCTTGGACTTTACATTCAGTTAAATAAGGGATCAATATCCTTTATCTAGAAGGAGAGATAAAAGGTCCTTATGTTCTGTGTGAAGTTACCAATCAATTTCCCAATTGTTGCAGCTATAGGTAATTAACACGTGAATCTATGAGATAGGCATTGAAGCTATGTGTACTGTACTAGGTCCGCTTACGTTCCTTATATGAAGGCAATGTCCACCATTGCAACCTTTGTTTTTTCGCTGAAGATAATTTCAAGGGGAACTCTGAGACATAACATTTTATCCCCTATGTGCAGGATAGGGGATAAGTGTCTGAACGCAGGGGGTCCAACTGCTGGGACTCTCCATAATCTCCTGCTCGTCACCCCAGCTCTGTGCACTGAGCGGTCTCCACTCCATGCAAGGAGACTGTTGGCCTCCACATCTCTATAGAAGAGCTGGAGATACACGAGCGCTGTTTCTCTGGCTCTCCTATAAAGATTCATGATGGGGACGTGTCTCCAAAGCTACCGAGCAGTTAAACACCCTCTGCATTCAGATACTTATCCCCTATCCTGTGGGTAGGGGATAATATGTTATGTACCAGAGTTTCCCTTTAAAGGGGTACTCCACTGGCCAGCGCTCGGAAGTAAAACGCTATTTTCGCGCTGCGGGGGTCGGCCACGCCCCAATGTGACATCACGAGCATGCCCCTTCAATACAAGACAATGGAAGGGGGCGTGACAGTGTCACGCCCCCTTCCATTGTCTTGTATTGAGGGGGCGTGACCATGACTCCACGAAGGGCGTGGCCGACCGCCGCAGCGCGAAAACAGCATTTGGAACATTTACTTCTGAACACTGGCCAGTGGAGTACCCTTTAATAATAAAAAATGACATTATGGGCCTCATGTACTATTGGAGTTCTGTGTAAATTTAGATTAAAAAAATTATGGGGAAATGTATTTCACTATTAATGGATGTTTTTCCTGTTGACCATTTTCAGCTAATTTTCCAAAAAGTTGGCAAGTGATTTATAAATTTCTTCAACCGTCTTTTCAGGCTGTGAGTTTTAACTTTTAACCATTTACAGAGAGGTTTACTAAATGAAAGCCATGAAAGTTTCACAACATTCATGCATATTAGGGAAAACAATAAAAATTCAATATGTATTTTTTTTATATCTCTGTATAATTAAGATATGTTTTATTTGTGATCTTGATTCTCTAAAAAAAATCACTATGAAAAGGGAGAAAAAAGGGGAAAAAGGCCCTTTGTGTATTTTACAGTCATGTGCACCCTCAAAAAAGAAGGAAATGTGTCATCAGAAAATGTTAAATCAATTTTTTTTATGGAAAACATATTTTATGGTGTATATAGATAAGATGCTATCAGACCATTCACAATAGGTAATGGTTACATCTCCTTTCCTACCCCTACCTTCACACTGACCTCTATATAGGTCACAGAGCATGCCTAGAAATCTTCCCAATAGAAGTCAAAAGTGTTCTTTCCAGTCAATAAATGCCCCAAAAAATTAAACGAGAAAGTAGAAACTTAAGAAAAAAAAATAAATACATGTTCCCTTTTAGTCACCTGACCTCATTGTAGAGGCATGCAGGGGAGAGGCGGTGGCAGCAGCCTTTGCTGTGGTGGGAGGTCGATTCTCCCACTTAGTAATATCATCATGGCTGATAACTAATGATTCCGGCTCCAAGTTTGATAGAAATCTTGATTCTGACTGTAACTACACCCTCCCGCTTCTGGTATCCTTGACTCACTTGAAGTCAGATGGAGAAAACTTTAAGGGCCTTAAAAACATCATAGTGCCAACAGTGAGCCAGGCTCCGTAACCCAGTAATACTGCCAAGAATGACCGGAGCCGAAATCTAGAAGGCCTTCCTAAAAGAGAGGAGGGTGCTATACTGGAAAGGATCAGTACCGTATACACTCGAATATAAGCCGAGCCGAATATAAGCCGAGGCCCCTAATTTCACCCCAAAAACCCAGGAAAAGTTATTGACTCGACTATAAGCCTAGGGTGGGAAATAGGGATCGACCGATATCGTTTTTTTAGGGCCGATACCAATACCCGGTGGAGGTTAGGGCCGATAGCCGATAACTTATACTGATATTCCGGTATAAGTTATCGGCTATTTATCCCCCGCGACACCGCTGCAGATCATTGATTTAAAGCAGGCGCTTTAAATCAATGCACTGCAGTGGCTTTTGCGGTGCCATAGGCCGCCGCCACCCGCTTCTCTCCCCCTGCCTGTCCGGGGGTCCTGAGTCCTATCACCGCCACTGCTCCCCCCACCGCCGCACCGCACCGCGACCCCCGACCCGCCGCTCCGCGACCGCCCCCCAGACCCGCCGCACAGCACCGCGACCCCCCCCCCCCGACCCACCGCACCTCGACCGCCCCCCCGCACCGTGACCGCCCCCGCCCCATTGCCTTCCCCATCCCCGGTTTTATAATTACCTGTTCCCAGGGTCCACTCTACATCTGGCTCAGGTGGCGTCCTCCTGAGCTGTCACTGTGCGCACTGACGGTGACGTCACGTCGCGCACGTCACGTCACTCATCATTGCGCACAGCGTAACGCAGGACGCAGCAGGAGCAAGAAGTAGCGTGGGCCCCGGGAACAGGTAATTATAAATCCGGGGATGGGGGAGGCAATGGGGCCGGGGCGGTGCGGTGGGGGGTGCGACGCGGGTCGGGGGGCGGTCGCGGTGCGGTGCGTCGGGGGGCGGTGTGGGGGGCGGGGCATTATCGATAATCGGTCGATCCCTAGTGGGAAATAAATCATCCCCCCCCCATGTCATCATCCAGACCCCCGTCATCATCACCCCCCCCCCCCTTCATCATCACCGCCTGTCAATCCCTTCATAAGTGGTCTTCAACCTGCAGACCTCTAGATGTTGCAAAACTAGAACTCCGAGCATGCCCGGACAGCCATAGGCTGTCCGGGCATGCTGGGAGTTGTAGTTTTGAAACCTCTGGAGGTCCACAGGTTGAAGACCACTGCGGCCTTCGTCATCATCCAGACCCCCCTTTTGTTTTGTACTCACCTCCCCTCGGTGGGTTAGGGTGAGCTGGTCCGGGCCATCTATGCTGCAGGAACCCTCCGATGGGGAGGGTTAGTCATTCTGGGCTGTCCATTTTCCCTGGGGGGCCCTCTTCTCCACGCTTCGGGCCTGCCTTGGACTAGTGGCATTGCCTTGACGACGACGCACAGGGACGTTGCGCATGAACGTCCCTGTGCATCGTCGTCAAGGCAACGTCACTAGTCCGGGGCCTACCCAAAGCACGGTGAAGAGGGCCTCCCGGTGAAAATGGACAGCCCAGAATGACTAACCCTCCCCACCGGATGGTCCCTGCAGCATAGATGGCCGAGACCAGCTCACCCTTCCTTCCCACCGAGGGGAGATGAGTACAAAACTAAAGGGGATGACGAAGGCCGCAGTGGTCTTCAACCTGCGGACCTCCAGATGTTTCAAATCAGCCGATGGCTGTCCGGGCATGCTGGGAGTTGTAGTTTTGCAACATCTGGAGGTCCGCAGGTTGAAGACCACTGAGAAGGGATTGACAGGCGGAGAGTTCACTCGAGTATAAGCCGAGGGGGGGCGTTTTCAGCATGAAAAATCGTGCTGGAAAACTCGGCTTATACTCGAGTATATACGGTATGTATTTTTGAATACTTCTAAGCAAGGAGAAATGACAATGTTCTTCACTTGTGGGTGGAATTGGACCACAGACATGAGTAAGTGTTGCAGCAGTTTGGTCACAGCTCTATTGCATCACAGGGTGTGGAGACATTTCTTCATGTGGTTAATAACTATAGTTCACCATTCATTGGCTTTTCTTAGAAGAAAAAGTTATACGTGTGACCAAGGAAGGAGCGGACGTGAACGGTTCTGCAAGTTTCCTTTTTTTATGTGAACATGCAAGATAAACCTATGACCTTCTATAATCTAGACCAGAGGTGCCTAAAGTTATCTGACCTATTGTCCTCTTTTCAGAGGATTAATGGGGAACTCTGCTGCTAGACATCTTATCCCCTATTCAATGGATAGGGGATAAGATGTCTGATCGCGGAGTTCCCGCTTCTGGGGCCCCACACGATCTCCCGCAGCACCCGACGTTGTAAACAAATACTGGGTTCCTGTGGCCATGGTCGTGACATCACGGCTGCGCCCCCTCGTGACGTCACGCCACACCTCCTCCATTCATGTCCCATTCATGTCTATGTGAGGGGGCGTGTCGGCAGACACGCCCCCTCCCATAGACATGAATGGAGGGTGCGTGGCATGACGTCATAAGGGGGCATGGTGGTGACTTCACGATCACGCCCTTTGGCTCAGAGCGTTCTGAACTAAATGTTCAGAACGCTGGAGCATCGGAGTAGCCCTTTAACCAACTACTCTGTATACATACATTTGTGACAGATCTGCATGAAAAAATTCAAGCGCATGTGGAATCACCCTAAATCTATGTTGACATGTTTTTTTTTTTGTTTTGTTTTTTTTTGTAAAAAAAATCTAAAAATGTACTTTTCTATAAAAATATATATATATTTTATACAACTTTGAATGATTTTTTTCTTTATTGCAGCTTTTTTTCTTCTTTTAACCTGAAGTCATCCACCCATCGTGATTTTAACCCTCTCAATTTTTGCGCAAATCACGCTGATTTTTGAGCAAAGTGAGGCTTTGCTACTTTTTTACAAAACTGCCGTGCAAGGCATGATACATTCTCCCCACTTTATATCCCTACCGACTGGGTGCCAGGAAAGGTGCCAACAAGCCTCCCAGCCCTGGCCAGGATATTTAGCTACAGGCAGAATACTGAATCTCTGCCCCAGGGGGAAGGAAACTGAGCTATGGCTCTGCTATATCTGGTGGCACGGCAATAAGGCTTTGATCTTGTGTTTTTTTTTTTTTTTGCAGAATTATGAGCCGGTACATCAAGCTAATATTGATTTACAGAAATATGCAATGGAGTAAGATCATTATGTGGTTCGTCTACAGACAAGGTTCTAGGAGAGGTTTTGACATGAAGATCCTGTTATGTAAGAGGAAACACGGGTAGGTCAACTATTGCAGCAACATCATTGCTAATTCAGTTTTGCAATGAGGTCATTTGTAGTTCTAAAATATTTTGTGTATTATCTTCTTTATAAATCTTTATAGTGATTGGAAACCTTTTTTCTAATACAGAATTTCAAATCCCCTGCATAGACATATTAGCAGGATAGGTAACCTCAACAATTGTCCATAGTCTTTTACATACATATAAATTATATATAATGTGGTAAAGTGTACGGGAAAGTGGTGGATGGGGTGCATATTTCCCCTGGTTTCCTCAGCCAGGCACGAAAAAAGGAAATCCAGAAGGTTATATGCTGCTTTACATTCCCACACGGCGTATTTGCTGCTGCGTATTTTATTTTCTCTGTTGAAGTCAATGGGTAGGAAAATACACAGCACCAAATACGCAGCAAATACGCAGCAAAATACGCCACGTGGGAATTCACCCTTAGGGTGCGTTCCCACAGGGCATATACGCAGCGTATTTCACGCTGCACAAAATTTACGGCAGCAGTGGGAAATACGCTGCGTATTCCTCGCTCACTATACACACAAGGCTTTCCGGCGGCAGCCCTATGTGTGCAGTGAGATTTGGAGGCAGAGCCGTGAGTCACAGACACGCCGGCACACAGCCCCACTTCCAAAACTCACTACACACTAGTGTTGAGCGGCATAGGCCATATTCGAATTCGCAAATATTTGTGAATATATGGACAAATATTTGTCATATATTCGCGAATATTCGCATATTCGTAATAACCCCGTTTTATTTTCGCATATGCGAAAATACGCGCATGCGAAAATTAACATATGTGAAAATTAGCATACACAAAAATTTGCATAAGCGAAAATTCGCATATGCGAAAATTCGCATATGCAAATTTTCGCATGCGCGAAAATTCGCACACCAGTCTCACACAGTAGTATTAGAGACTTCTTTACACCACACAAGCTGGAAGCAGAGAGGGGTGATCATTGTGATGTGTACTGTGGAAAAAAAAAAAGAATATTCGTAATTACAAATATATAGCGCTATATTCGCGAATATTCGCGAATTCGCGAATATGCGATATTCGCGAATAAAATTTGCATTGCGAATATTCGCGAGCAACACTACTACACATATAGGGCTGCCGCCGGAAAGCCTTGTGTGTATAGTGAGCGAGGAATACGCAGCGTATTTCCCACTGCTGCTGTAAATTTTGTGCAGCGTGAAATACGCTGTGTATACACCAGGTGGGAACGCACCCTTAGCAGAGCATAGTCTGGAGGACAGGTTGGATGTTGGAGTGCTCCAGTCCACACCCCTAGTCCACTACGGATTTCCCTAATCCAAGGTGTCCTCAGGTGAGGCTTCCTGTGCTGATTGCTAGGGAGGAAGCCCTATAGTAAAATGGCTGTTCGGGTTTGAGGGCTGGAGAGACTGAGATGAGAAGCAGCCACAGCCAGAACTGCAGCTCAAACCTACCAGGTCTGAACCTTCCTCTATGGACATTTTGTGAGTTTGCTTGGGGACAAAAATTAGGCCCACAGTAGAATAAAGAGGTATCCTGATGTTTAGTTAGAGCCGGACAGGCTTAGGTTTTGTTGTTTTGTTTGCACTGTGCTTTGTGCCTAAAATTCAGTTAAATAAACATCATCTTGGACATTTGAAACCTGCTGCCTGTGTGAATACTGTCATTGCCGACCACACCGTGTGAGCTGTTCCCTACAATATCTATATCTATATCTATATATATCTATATATATATATATATATATATATATATATATATATATGTGTGTGTATATATATATATATATATATATATATATATATATATATATATATATGTGTATGTATATGTGTGTGTGTGTTACAGTTAAAGGGGTACTCCGGTGGAAAACTTTTTTTTTAAATCAACTGGTGCCAGAAAGTTAAACAGATTTGTAAATTACTTCTATTAAAAAATCTTAATCCTTCCTGTAAGTATTAGCTGCTGAATACTACAGAGGAAATTATTTTCTTTTTGGAACACCGTGCTCTCTGTTGTCATCATGACCACAGTGCTCTCTGCTGACATCTCTGTCCATTTTAAGAACTGTCCAGAGCAGCATATGTTTGCTATGGGGATTTTCTCCTACTCTGGACAGTTCCTAAAATGGACAGAGATGTCAGCAGAGACCACTGTGTTCCAAAAAGAAAAGAATTTCCTCTGTAGTAATTAGCAGTTAATAAGTACTAGAAGGATTAAGATTTTTTTTTATAGGAATAATTTGCAAATCTGTTTAACTTTCTGGTACCAGCTGATTAAAAAAAAAAAAAAAAAAAAGTTTTCCACCAGAGTATCACTTTAAAACTAGTTTTGATTGAATGCATTTGTGAAAACTAGTATTGACTGTTATTTTCCTAGTTAAAACAGGTTTTCACTGAACGCCTTTGCTAAAACACCAGTTTTTAATAAATGCCTTCTGACAAACTAGAATACTTACTAAACGCCTTCATATATATCTTCTGTTTATTATATATATATATATATATATATATATATATATATATATATATATAATCCTCCACCTGCACATAACACTGGGGATATATACAGTGAGGCATATGGGATGCGGGACCAGCTCAGGGCCAAAAAAAAAATTTAAAAACATTTTAAAAAGTGGTGTTATTTAGTTTGTGTTGGTTTGTATTATTTTTGTATGTATATATTATTATTGTTGTTGTTGTTATTCATTTTGGTATTGGATTTTCTTAATTTTTTGTTTTTTGGTATTGCAACTGGGCCAGGGAATTCACATTTAATAGTAGTGTATATAGATTATTAGTATGTTATGGGTATTATAGGAAAATGTCTTGTAAATATTGTATATATTTGTGTGGAGGAATGAGTGTGGGGTGGACCGGTGTTGTATTTTATGCTAAGGTGTTGGTTTTATGATTCATTATATTGATATGTTCTGTTAGATATGGTATGTATATGTTTTGTACTTATGTATTGTTATGTTTAAAATTTCTATAAAAATTTACAGTGAGGCATATGAGGTTGGGATGCAACATTGGTTATATATTCACTGGTATTACATATATATTACTGGTAAATATTGTGGTAGGACTTCCATGAACCCCTAAATCAGTGTTTCCCAACCAGTGTGCCTCCAGCTGTTGCAAAACTACAACTCCCAGCATGCCCAGACAGCCGTTGGCTGTCTGGGCATGCTGGAAGTTGTAGTTTTGCAACAGCTGGAGGCACACTGGTTGGGAAACACTACCCGAAATATAACAATGTGTATGTCATGTCACCATGCGCCATTGTGGCTTCTCCCAGTGACACCTTCACATGAGCGTGAGAGGAGAATGGGAATACATTGGGGTCAGACGGCTAGTAGCCTAGAGACGGTGACAATTTGCGGAGGCGACACTGTGCATGTGCTCCTATGTGTTTTCCTTTGTCTCTGGTAAGGGTCATAGGGCTTTATTATGTATGTGTGACCTAGTCCCAGCATTCAGCATGTATGTGCTGCTATACAACAAGCAGCTAGGAACAATTTGCAATGTCTCGGTCAGCCAAAGGTCACCCGCACCCTCTGTGTGTGTGGCAAGTGCTTTTTTTTAACAATTTACTCAATTAAACTTTAATCCGTTCGTTCCGCGGCTTGTCGTGTCAGGATGGAAACTGCACACAACATTGCACAAACAGGATTTGGAAATATTCTGAGAAGTCGCCGTATAATAACACGGTAACATAACTACACATATTTATTATTAAGTACAGATACCAATTCTCCTTTAGGGTAGGTTCTCACAGTGTTAAAAAAAAAAAAAAAAAAAAAAAAAAAAAATTATATATATATATATATATATATATATATATATATATATATAAAGCATCAGGATTTTTGCATCTAATAATGTGTTCTATTAAAATCTATGGGAAATCTCACATTGTATAAGAAAAAAACACTGAAACTGGTGATTTTTTATTTACATTTTTTCAATACAATGTGTGCACTGGGGCCCGCTAAAACACATTATTAGAAAAAAAATACTGCCGTTTTTAATACCTAATTTACTGCCTTTTTTTTTTTTTTGATTTTACGCAGTGTGAACCAAGCCTAAAAAAAAAAAAAAAAAAAAAAATACTCACCCACTGCTAACTCCCAGTCTGCCGCTTTGTAATTTCTGAGGCCAGTGATTGGCTGCAGCTAGGGTTGCCACCTTTCTTGCGAAAAATATACTGGCTATGCTAATTTTCATAATTAATTATATATGCGTAACATCGCAGGATACACATATGTGGGGGAAATGTCCTATTCTGACCCCTATAACTTTTTTATTTCTCCTTATACGGGGCCTGTATGAGGGCTCATTTTTTTGTGCCCCCATCTGTAGTTTTGAACAGTACCATTTTTGTTTTGATGTAACTTTTTGATCGCTTTTTTTTTAATTAAATTCAGTAGTTGCAGTTAGTTACTAACTACAACATCCAGCATGCCCTGATACAGCCTGTGGCTCAGCAGCTTCCCCAAACAAAAACTACAACTCCCAGCATGTTGTACTATATAGTAGTATATAGTATAGGTCAGTGTTTCCCAACCAGGGGTGCCTCCAGCCAGGGCTGTCTTTAACGCGGGGCAAAAGGGGCAGCTGCCCTGGGCCCTGTCATTCCTGGGATCCCAAAGCACCTAGCCCTTTAGCCCCACGCTAAAGCCGCTAGACGCCACCACCGGCCCTGCCACTGCGCTGTGGCTCACAGTTTTAAATCGGCGCCTGCGGCCGGGACTGAAGGGGGACGTCGCGCAAGTGACGTTCTACCTCAGACCTGCGCAGGAGGACATCAGCGACGTCATACGTCAGTCCTGGCCACCGCAGGAAAGAAGAAACCACAGACGGCCAGGTGAATGTGTCTGTAAGTGTATCTGTAAGTAGTGTGTGTCTGTAAGTGTATGTCTGTTAGTGTGTGTGTGTGTCAGTCGGTCGGGTGGGGGGCGGGGTAGTGTGCTGTCTAAACTTATGTGGGAAACTCTGCTGTCTACCTAATGTGGGGGAACACTGCTGCATACCTAATGTGGGGGAACACTGCTGCATACCTAATGTGGGGGAACACTGCTGCATACCTAATATGGGGGTACTATGCTGTCTACCTAATGTGGGGAAACTATGCTGTCTACCTAATGTGGGGGAACACTGCTTTCTACCTAATGTGGGGGAACACTGCTTTCTACCTAATGTGGGGGAACACTGCTTTCTACCTAATGTCTGGGAACTATGCTGTCTACCTAAAAAAAAATTGCTTGCCCAGGGTCCAATCAAAATTAAAGACGGACGGTCCTCCAGCTGATGCAAAACTACAACTTCCAGCATGTTGGACTATATATAGTAGTATATAGTATAGGTCAATGTTTCCCAACAGGGGTGCCTCCAGCTGTTGCAAAACTACAACTCCCAGCATGCCTGGACAGCCGTTGGCTGTCCGGGCATGCTTGGAGCTGTAGTTTTGCAATAGCTGGACGCTCGCTCGTTGGGAAACACTGATTTAGTATATGGTGCAACATTCTGGGAGTTGGAGGATTGGTTGGATAAATGCCGGCCATTGCATTGCCGGTATTTTTAATTTAAAAATACCGGAGGGGTGGCCGAAATACCGTCTGTACTGGTAAAATACCGGCCAGGTGGCAACCCTAGCTGCAGCATCTGGTGGTGAGTCCAGTGTTCTGCTGCAGCGTTTGGTGGTAAGTGTGCTGTGGATTTTACACAAGACAATCTGCAGGTAAAGTCCACAGCATGTATACAAGAGAGGTTTAATATTCACTTTATTCTTCTTTTAGTTATTGGACACAATATATAACAGATTTTGTGCAGAGAAATACTGCAAATTTTACCTGCAGATTTCCTTAAGTGAAATCCTCAGCTTATAAGCTTGGTGTGAACATCATCCTAAGGCTTGTTCACACTACAGACATTCTACATTGGCCCTCATTTACTATTGCAGACCCAACATGGTTTGTCGGGTTGTGCGCCAGATTTTGCGCCAGAATTGGAAAAACCCCGACTAACTCTCCATTTTGCGAAGAAAATCAAAAAAGGGGTGTGGCCTCCGGGAAAAGGGGGCGGGTCTCCGAAAAGGGCCGTGTTCCTGACATTTTCCCAAAAACCCAACATATTTACTAAGGTTTCCACATAAAATGTGGTGGATTTTAGCTGTAAAAAAAGCAAAATGTCAAGAAAGTGGAAAATGTAGGGAAACCTTAGTAAATACCGTGGAAAATAAATTGTAGGGAATTAAAACCCACAAAGAAACCTACACTCCACTCTTAGTAAATCAGGGCCAAATGTGTTTTGTTTTTGGCTTTTGTTAATTTTTGGTTCTTTACTTTGGTTTATTTTATTCTTGTACTTAATCATATGCAAAATAAATGTCATGTATTCGACATGTTAGTGTTATCTTTATAGTATATGTAAAGCTTAGAGGGGGGGTGTTATTTTCTATTTCTGCATAAATATATGTATGTTTAGATGTGCAGGTGATCTACTTATATTAATGAGTAATTTCAACAAATTTTTGTAATGTGTGTTTTCTATGCCACTTTTTTTATGGTGGTGATTTGCGCCTTTTTAAAGGGTTTGTGGCAAATTTTGCGCCTTTTGAAAAAGTCGCATTTTGATAAATTCCTGACCACTGCAAATACCCGACTTAAAACACTCATACAACAGCCAAACACAGGAATGCGCATATATGAAAAGTCACAAAGTCACAAAATACACACTGCGCCAAAATTTGCTTAATAAATACCCCCCGGAGCCTTTACACAAGCCAAATAGCCAATGTACCTAGAACTCTGCAGGTGATGTCCAACTTTATGAGTTGTATTTTATTGAAAGTTCTTACTGTCAGCAGGTAAGGAAAACATTTGTTTTTAAACTTCCGTCCATTGTTCCATTTCACTTTGTTCATCCCGGAGCTGTTAATGTGACATATATAACTCTCCATAAGAACAGATAAATGTTCCTGCTCCCGTATGGACTCTACAATGTATCCGAGTGGATCTCTTCAGGTCTTGTAAACAGATTCATTATTATGATTATGTGTCCTGTTCAGCGGAAACTCAATCTGTCCAGGTAATGTGCGGCGATAATCGTGTTACATTATTACCCACATGATGGAGTTTCACAGAAGCTGATATGTAGACGTCCTGTCTAATCCTTGTGCTGATATCATTTGTTTTCCCTATTACCGCACATTATAGGTCTAAGGCCCCTACCATCCAATCTGGAGAGAACAATGAAATATATAATTCATATTGGATTATAATAGTCTCTAGGCATCTACTGGTTTTGCATTACTATGTGGTAGTGGAATTATTTTATTAAATTGGCACAGTCCAAGGCATTGTGATCTCCGCTCTCCAGGATGGGTATAGGTCAGTGGTCTTCAACCTGCGGACCTCCAAATGTTGCAAAACTACAACTCACAGCACGCCCGGACAGCCGTCGGCTGTCCGGGCATGCTGGGAGTTGTAGTTTTGCAACATCTGGAGGTCCGCAGGTTGAAGACCACTGGTATAGGCCATCAGGAGCTCTCGACCTGTAAAATCTGTGGCCACATGCTGTAGTCAAGATAGGACAATGCTAATTTACACCAGTTCACACCAAATTCTGACACTGAGTTACTGTTGCCTTTCAGTAAACTCAAACCAGTCTGCCCATTCTCCTCTGACAGCAACAAGGCAGAGATATCTGCTGCTCACTGGATATTTTCCTTCATTTGGACCATTCTCTGTAAACCCTAGAGATGGTTGTGCATGAAAATCCCAGTAAATCAGCAGTTTCTGAAAAAATCAGCCCGTCTGGCACCAACAACCTGGCCACCTTCAAACTAACTTAAAGGGGTTATCCAGGAAAAAAAATTTTTTTTATAAAGTTAAACAGATTTGTAAATTACTTCTATTAAAAAATCTTAATCCTTTCAGTACTTATGAGCTGCTGAAGTGGAGTTGTTCTTTTCTGTCTAAGTGCTCTCTGATGACACCTGTCTCGGGAACTGTCAAGAGTCGAAGCAAATTCCCATAGCAAACCTCTTCTACTCTGTGCAGTTCCTGAGACAAGCAGAAATGTCAGCAGAGAGCCCTGTTTCCAGACAGAAAAGAACAACTCAACTTCAGCAGCTGATAATTATTGGAAGGATTAAGATTTTTTTCAATAGAAGTAATTTACAAATCTGTTTAACTTTCTGGAGCCAGTTGATCTAAACAAAAGTTTTTTCCTGGAATACCCCTTTAAATCACATTTTCTTCCCCATTTAAATGCCTGGTTTAAAGGGGGTTATCAAGGAAAAAACTTTTATATATATATATATATATATATATATATCAACTGGCTCCAGAAAGTTAAACAGATTTGTAAATTACTTCTGTTAAAAAATCTTAATCCTTACAGTACTTATGAGCTGCTGAAGTTGAGTTGTTGTTGTTGTTGTTGTTTTCGGTCTAAGTGCTCTCTGATGACACCTGTCTCGGGAACCGCCCAGTTTAGAAGCAAATCCCCATAGCAAACCTATTCTGCTCTGTGCAGTTCCCGAGACAAGCAGAGATGTCAGCAGAGAGCACTGTTGCCAGACAGAAAACAACAACTCAACTTCAGCAGCTGATAATTATTGAAAGGATTAAGCTTTTTTAACGGAAGTAATTTAGAAATCTGTTTACATTTCTGGAGCCAGTTGATACAAAAAAAAATCATTTTTTCCTGGAATACCCCTTTAAACTTCAGCAAGTTGTCTTAACCACGTCTACATGCCTAAATAGAGTTGCTGCCATGTTGTCGGCTGATGATAAGCTATTTGGTGTACCTAATAGAACATACTCATAGGTTTAGATTGTGAGCCCCAATGGGGACAGGGACCAATTTGAGTGTACAGTGCTGCAGAGTCTGTGTGGACTATATAAATAAAGAATTATCATTATCATTGATAATAATAAGTATTCAGTGAGTGTGTATCCCCTATAGGGGTTATGTAGCATCCCCCAATTGGACCTGACCCTAAGAGATGTTCACAGCTTGTAGCACTGCTCTTCCTCTCAAAATGACAGACACCTTGACAGAGCCCAATGAATGCCAAGTCAGTAGGGTGTGTCTGGCACTGTTTGGGTCCATCGTGCAACAGATCTGGCACTGTGCCACAATTCCCATTTTTAATAGAAACCGCAATGCAGATGTGAACAAAGCCTGACACCCTGCCCAGTCCTACCAAGAAAGAGCATAGCTATCAAAATAACGTCTTGCCACCAGTCCTGTTATTTATTAGGGACATTTGGAATAGGATTATAAATGTCCATCCATTTCCAGTATTTTACAGTAATGTTTGGTTTTGCAGTGGGGCAAAGTACTACAATGTGAGGACCACTGTTTACCCAGGGGGGCACCTCATGGAGCCAATGTAAAGAGGACAACAGATGGCATTACCATGTGCATATATGCTCTAAATTACCATACCTCTCGAGTGTCACCCTTTTAAAGGGACAGTCCCTATTTTTGACCCAAGCCCCTCTGTCCCTCTTTTTTACTTAAAGGACAACTGCAGCGCAATATACACTTATCCCCTATCTACAAGATAGGGGATAAGTGTTTGATCGCGGGGGGTCCGACCGGTGGGACCCCCCACGATCTCCTGTACGGGTGCAGGGGGCGTGCCTGCTGCCGCATGACGTTGCGGCCGGCACGCCTCCTCCATGCATCTCTATGGGAGAGGCGGGGAGGCAGCGTTCGTGCCTCCCCGGCTCCCCCATAGAACTGTATGGGGACGGGGAGGAGACGGGGCGTCACCATCGACCTCTAGGTCGACGCTACGCGCCCTTAGCGCTCACTATGAGCGCTAATGGTGGCGCCCCCTTAGGGAGATCTCGGGGGGTCCCAGCGGTCGGACCCCCCGCGATCAAACACTTATCCCCTATCTTGTATATAGGGGATAAGTGTATATTGCGCTGCAGTTGTCCTTTAAAGTGTACCACATGACATATCAGATAAATGCTTAAACATGTTACTCATTAGGTCATGCAGATTCTTTATATGTCTTTTTTATGTGTCTATCTTCTGTACCTGGATGACAAATCCCTCTGTTCTGCTCACTCATTCTGACATTCTCTGCTCAGGAAGGGGCATGTCCAAGGCAAGCACTGAGCCCACCCTTACTCAACCATACATTCACTTCCTCCCTGATTCTACTGTGCTGCGCTGGGTCTCTTCATCCAATCACTGCATTTTGCTCTGTAACCCTCTCCTCTCTGTTTTCACACTGCAGTCTCATAGGACAGGAGTGAGCACAGAGGAGTGGTAGTCCTGCCCTCACTTACTTGACTTTGTCCCAGCCTGTGCTTCAACAAATATGATGCTGCAGCTGGACAGGATTATGTTCTGGAAGGTATGGGGACCCCTAGTGGTCTTTTCTATAAAAAAAAAAAAAAAAAAAAGTTTTTAATTAAATTAAATTATGAAGTATATTAGAAATGTTAAAGGGTTACTCCGCTTCCCAGCATCCGTAACATTGAGTTCCGAACACTAGGTGCGGGCTTCCATGTTCACGCCTGCCCCCTCGTGACGTCACTCCCCGCCCTATGACGTTACATCCCGCCCCCTCAATGCAAGTCTATAGGAGGGGGGGGGGGGGTGACGGGCGTCACGCCTCCTTCCCATAGACTTTCACTGAGAGGGCGTAACGTCACAGGGCGTGACTTCATGAGGGGGCGGGCGTGAACACGGAAGCCTGCACCCAACGTCCGGAACTCAATTTTCCGGACACTGGGGAGCGCAGTAACCCTTTAATGTTTTGCCAAGATGTGCAACATATAAAAAGTTTTTGATTCTGACTGCGCCCATTTTATTGATCCTGTTTTTGACGTAGGAATTAGTTTGCATTAATAAACTTTCTAAATTGCTCCAGAACCTTCTATTTGGCTTCTCATTGTATAATTGTTATATTGATGATAAGTTTATTGTGACAATATTAATTAATAAGTATCCAGACATATAAAAATGCATGTTAAAAATAGAACTTTCATACACCGAACCACAAGTGTTCCTCTTTGAGTTAGGCGGTATGCTTTACATTGCTAATTCATCATGATATGGCTGAATAGGATGTATTGCAGATAGCACAATACAAATCTCATCTGCAGTTCATAAGTTCCTTGAAAGACATCATTACCGAAAACCAAATTAGTATTATAGGAAACGAAAACATGAGAACGCTAATGTAATAATGCGCTGCTGTTTCCTGTTGACGGTTGGTACTCGAGGTCAATGCTTTTTGTACGTGTGGACATCACGTTTATCATGGACTGTTTATAGCTGTCACACCAGACTGCTGAACATGGTGAAGTCATATCCAGGGAAATTCGTGAATACCTCTCTTCTAGGAAAAGCCGAAACCAGTGGTCTCCAAACTATAGACCTCCAGCTGTTGCAAAACTACAAAACGACAACTGTTGCAAAACTACAAAACTACAACTGTTGCAAAACTACAACTGTTGCAAAACTACAATTCCCAGCATGCCCGGACAGCCGTTGGCTGTCCGGGCATGCTGGGAATTGTAGTTTTGCAACAGCTGGAGGTCCACAGTTTGGAGACCACTGGCCTAAACATTTTATACCAAAGCTTTTAAATAATAACTTTTTTATTTTTATTTAAATGGGTACACTAGTGGAAAACAACTTTTCTTAAAATAAACTGGTGCCGGAACATTAAACAGATTTGGAAATGACTTCTATTTAAAAATCTTAATCCTTCCAGTACTTATCAGCTGCTGTATGCTCTAACCACAGTGCTCTCTGCTGACACCTCTGTCTGTGTCAGGAACTGTCCAGAGTAGGAGAAAATCCCCATAGCAAACCTCTCCTGCTATGGACAGAGGTGTCAGCAGAGAGTACTGTGGTCAGACAGTTAATATGACATTTTTTTTTGCCAGTGGAGTACCCCTTTAAGAACAGAGCCATAACATTAATCTCAATTTTTGTTTGGCTCCATTTTGTTCCTAAAATGCTTTTTTTTTCCCCCCATAAAGTTTTTTGGAACACTTTATATAAGTACAGTGACCCCAGACCTACGATGGCCCCGACATATGATAATTTCAACATGCGATGGCCTCTCAGAAGCCATCGCATGTTGAAGTCAGCATCAACATACGATGCTTTTGTATGTTGGGATCATCGCATAAGTGGCTATCCGGCAGCGCAGACTGCTTCAAATGCCGCCGGATAGCCGTTTACGGTGCCCCGTGTGCTCTGGTGATGGTCTCCTACCTGTCCTCGGGGCTCCGGTCCATCCTCTTCGGACGATTCCCTGCATCACCGGCGCTCTCCATCGTCGTCATCACGTCACCGCGCACGCCGTCCCGTCATCCAATAGGAGCGGCGTACGTAGTGACGTGATGGCGGCGACGTGAGAGCGACAATCCCGGGGAAGCAGAGACGTCCGGAGCATCGGGGACACCACGGGGATGCGGCAACAGCGATGGAAGGCGACATCCAGGGCAGCGATGACGGATCCGGAGCGGCGAGGACAGGTGAGTACTACTTCCTATACTTAACATAGCACGGATCCCTCAACATACGATGGTTTCAACAAACGATGGTTAATTTGGAATGGATTACCATCGTATGTAGAGGGACCACTGTACTATATATGCAATTTTTTGTTTTTTTTCCAATTTTGAGGCAATGGTGCCAATAAAGCACAATTTTACATGTGTAAACATGCACTTTGAATACTGTGTGGTTGTGCAGCTATTTTAGGTCCCTTTGGATGAGCATCTGATTAAGGCTATGTTCACATGGCGGAATTTTTTGCGGGATAATTCCGCCAGAAATTCTGCCCAAATTTACTGCACATTGGGGAGATTTATCAAAACCTGTCCAGATTCATATTCACCAAAAGTTGCCCATAGCAACCAATCAGATCACTTTTCATTTTTAACAAGGCCTCTGCAAAATGAAAGAAGCGATCTGATTGGTTGCTATGGGCAACTGGGCAACTTTTCCTTTGCACAGATTTTGATAAATCTCCCCCATTATGTTCTATGGGCTTACGCTGTCCCATTCACACAGTGGAATTTCTGCATTCCGCAAAAATACAAGACCTGTTCTTAATTTTACGGAAGTCTGTGATTTGAGCGCACAGAAATTCAGCCGGAATCCTGTCCAAATTCAGTGAAGCTGCAATAAATCTCCAGTAACAGAATTGAGTGAGTGGAATGACAGAATTTCGGCGGTGTGAATATAGCCTAAGGATCTGTCCATACTGCTGACTTAAAGCAGAAATTCAGTGCCGGATTTCAGGACAGAATTTGTTAAAACAGCCCACTGCAGTATGTACTAGCCCACAAAACACCCATCATCCACCCATTTTTTACTTGGGGGTCACTTTGTGGGGAAGATTTATCAAAACCTGTGCAGATGAAAAGTTGACCAGTTGCCCATAGCAACCAATCAGATCGATTCATTCATTTTTAAGAGGCCTTTTTAAAAATGAAAGAAGCGATCTGATTGGTTGCTATGGGCAACTGGTCAACTTTTCCTCTGCACAGGTTTTCATAAATCTCCCCCATTGTGATTGTGCTTTTTGCTTTGTGTGCTTTGCGAAAAAGCCAATGATTAAAAAATAATTAGTGGACCATTCAAAATAAGCATGCAAAAGCAAAAAAAATACAACAAAACACGAAAACAAACATATAAGGAAAAAACTACACAAACATAAAAGTTCAAGGGACATTTTGTTGTATAATCTCTTCTCTGACTGGTACTGTCTGGTCTGAATTTTAGCAATGTTTCAGAAGTGTGTACGGGCCCTCTGCTGTACTCATTCAGCACAAATCACCTCTGGACATGTTAAAGGGAACCTGTCATTAGATTTTACCATATATAATGCTTGGCAAGGTGTAAAAATCTGGTAAAATCTGTGTCCTCACCATCTCCGGGGACAGTTTTGCCCCCAGGGATGGTGAAGATATGAAGTTATAAAGTCTCCCCCGGCCGCCCGTCAAGTAGTCCCCTAGGCAGGGACTTATACTCACCAGCATACATTGCTCCCGGTCACTCCAGTTGTGGCCACGGTGGGAGAGATAAGTGCTGGTAAGTATAAGTTCAGGAGGCGGCCGGAGAGACTTTATAACTTCATAGCCTACAAATACAGATTTTAACATATGGAACGCGTTGCCAAGCATTATATATGGTAAATCTGATGATTGCTTCCCTTTAAGACCAATTGCATAACATATTTCTATTCATGTTCACCAAAAGTAAGACAGGGGGCTAGGCAATGCAAAATCCAATACAGTGAAATCTCCCTTACTGGACACCTCCCAATAGGGGACACCTCCCAATATAGGACAGTTTTTAATTCCCCGGCAGAGTCCCATAAGACTTAATGCATTTGCACCCTCTGAATAGGGGACATTCCCAATAGCGGTCGCGGACACACCCAATAGGGGACAAAACACTCCCAATAGGGGACAACTAAGCTTATGTTCCAGCCCTACCTTGTACACAGGGCTGCCATCAGGGGGTACAATCAATACTCCAGTAAGGGGCCCAGGCCCCCACTGCACCCCTTGCAGAAGCCCCAGCACAGAAGCAGAAGACGGATGTTTAAACAGTGGTCTCCTGCTTCTGTATGTCCGCCGACCACATCCCACTTTATTCCCCTGTGCCAAATAATCCCCCCCTTTATTACCCCCTGTGCCACATCATTTCCTCTTGATCCCCCCTAATCTATTTAATTACCCCTTTATAACCCTATTTGCAAATTCATCACCCCCTCTTTACCACCCCCTGTGCCGTTTTATTCCCCGTTTATCCCCCTGTGCCATTTCATAAATGGGGGTAATAAATTTACACAGAAGGTAATGAAGGGGGAATTAAATGGCACAGGGAGGGGGGAGGGGATAATTTGGCACAATGCACGGGGGAATAAAATGGTACAGAGTATAAAAGGGTGAATGAAATTATACATTGGGCGGGGGGAGATAAGGGGAGATTAAAAAGCACTGGGTGATTATAGTGTAATATTGCTTTTTATAGTGTTTTATAGGTAACTAGCTGAGTACTCGGCATTGCCCGGCTTTTCATTCCTAATCCTTGTTGGGGAGGAAAATCAACCAAGGAGGAAGCTTTTGACTTCATATCCCATCCTCATATATTGTTGCCATATCCCAACCCCATATCCCGTTCTCATATCTCAACCTCCTATCCCGTCCTCATATCCCGACCTTATATCCCATCCGTGAGATGCAGAGTGGAGCTTGTGGAGTTAGGTGCTGGAAGTCCCATATAATTGCATGGGACTTGAAACAAAAACCCATCTTTCATATAAGGGTATAGGTAAGGGTAAATTTAACATATACATCTTATATTTTTATTTGACATATAAATAACATGTGACCGAGTATTATTGAAATATTTCCAGCCATTTGGAAGTTATGCAGTAACATATATTTCCCATAGATTTGTATGGGACTTTAAACCAAAACCCCGACCCTGGCAAATTTGTTGTTGACATATAAGTAACATGTGTGCCAAGTTTCATGTTAATATCTTTAGCCGTTTGGACGTGATGCTGGAACATACACACACACACACACACACACACACACATACACATACACATACACACATTGAGTTTTATATATATATATATATATATATATATATATACACTAGTTGAGTACCCAGCGTTTCCCAGTCTTTCCTTCCTAATCCTTGTTGTGGAGGAAAATCAACAGAGGAAGCTTTTGACTTCATATCCCGTCCTCATATATTGTTGTCATATCCCAACCCCATATCCCAACCTCCTATCCCGACCTCCTATCTCGATCTCCTATCCCGACCTCCTATCCCGTCATCATATCCCATCTTTCTATCCCGACCTGTAATATGTGTACCAGGTATTGAAATATCTCCAGCCTTACGGAAGTTACCTCCTATCCCGACCTCCTATCCCGACCTCCTATCCCGACCTCCTATCCCGACCTCCTATCCCGACCTCCTATCCCGACCTCCTATCCCGACCTCCTATCCCGTCCTCCTATCTCGACCTCCTATCTCGACCTCATATCCCATCTTCATATCCCGATCAGTTATATGTGTACCAGGTATTGAAATATCTCCAGCCGTACGGGAACATACATTTCCCATTGATTTGCATGGGACTTTAAACAAAAACCCTGACCCTCACAAATGGGGGTAGTTAAGAGTTAATTTAACTATCCTATATTTTAAATGGACATATAAGTAACATGTGACCAAGTATTATCGAAATATCTCCAGCCGTTTGGAAGTTATGCAGTATTTCCCATAGACTTGTATGGGACTTTAAACAAAAACCCTGACTCTTGCAAATGGGGGTGGGTAAGGGTTAAATCACCTATCCTATGTTTGTTGTTGACATATAAGTAACATGTGTGCCAAGTTTCATGTTAATATCTTTAGCGGTTTGGACGTGATGCTGGAACATACACACATACATACACACATACATACATACACACACACATTGAGTTTTATATATATATATATATATATATATATATATATATATATATATATATATATATATTTTACACTCTGGAGTGAGTACAGGACAGCATTCCGTCATTTAGGAAGAATTTTGAGCCTTTTTTCCAATAGGGGACATCTCTCAATAGTAGACACTTTTTTTTTATTCCCTGTGAGTGTCCGTTATTGGGAGATTCTACTGTATATGGAGACGGATATATTTATAGTTAAAACCGCAGTAATGACCAAGTGATGCTTAACCTCTTCAGGACACAGGGCGTATGGATAAGCCCTGCATTCCGAGTCCTTAAGGACTGAGGGCGTATCCATACGCCTGTGGGAAATCCGGTCCCCACCGCTAGCCGGTTGGGGACCGGAGCCGGATGCCTGCTGAAATCATTCAGCAGGCACCCTGGCACATCGCCCAGGGGGGTCCTGAGACCCCCCCATGTCGGCGATCGGAGAAAATCGCATGTCAATTTAGACATGCGATTTTCTCCAATTTCGGGCTGATCGGGTCTCTGGTGACCCGATCACCTGGAAAATAGGGCTGATCGGAGCTGTCAGCAACAGCCCCGATCAGCTTAAAGGATAAGAGTGAGGTCGCAGAGCTGCGATCTACTCCTATCCCCTGGCATCTACTCCTATCCCCTGGCATTAGTCAGAACGGAGTTCCGACCAATGGCAGCGCAGGACAGGGGGTTGCCATGGCAGGAGAAGATGCCTGGGGACCTGGGATCTTCGCTGGAGCCTGCTGGATCCTGATCAGGTAGGGAATCGACAGTGGGGGTGGGGGGGGGGGGGGAATTGAAAGTGAAAGTAAAACGATCTTTACTGTGGCAACCACTAGGGGGGCCAAACTGCTACTCCCAGCATGCCCAGACAGCCAAAGGCTGTCTGGGCATGCTGGGAGTTGTAGTTTTGCAACATCTGGAGGGTCACAGTTTGGAGACCACTGTTACAGTGGTGCCCAAACAGTAGCCCTCCAGATGTTGCCAAACTACAACTTTCAGCATGCCTCGACTGCCCAGGCATGCTGGGAGTTGTAGTTCTGTAACATCTGTCCCTTCAGATTTAGCAATTTTCATGACATTTTTGAAAATTGCTGCTCTACTTTGAAGCTCTCAAATTTTTTCAAAAAGCAAAAGTATGTCCATTTTATGATGCCAACATAAAGTGGACATATTGTATTTGTGAAGAAAAATAAAATTTATTTGGAATATCCATTTTCCTTACAAATAGAGAGCTTCAAAGTTAGAAAAATGCGAAATTTGGGGATTTTTCACAAAAAAAGGATGCAATTAACGCCGAAAATTTACCACCAAAATAAAGTAGAATATGTCACAAAAAAACAATCTCAGAATCAGAATATTCGGTAAAAGCGTTTTCGCGTTATTAATACGTAAAGTGACGGTGGTCATAATTGCAAAAAAGGGCTCAGTCCTTAAGGGTTTAAAGAAGTGGAAATCAAAGCAAATGTAAATAGAAAAAATAGCGTAGCACTCAACATGTTGGTTTGAGTAAAAACTTCTTTATTGTAGATTGTTTAAACGTAAGCGGCGTAACCACAAACAGGGAGAGCTGAAGAGCAGGTGCTAAGGTAATGTTCCGTTTCACATCCTGATGATTTGTAGTCACACCCCTTACATTTATGGACTTCAATTAAGAGGTTTTTACTCCAACCAATATGGTAAGCGCAATTTTTTCTATTAACATAGTTTTATTCATTTTGTGCCTTTTTTATGCCTTTTTTCACTTCTGGGTATATTTGCTATGGTGTACACAATCATTTAGCTGACTTGGGAATGCATCTTGTAAAAGTCCTGTCCAAAATAACATGGTTTGGGTGTAAAACTGAAACCTTAAATTATTTGTCTGCGAAACTAATTTTTTGTCTGGTCCCTGGTCCTCTCTGCTTCGTCCTGCTTCTCATGACCTGCCGATCCTCCAGGAGTTGCCTGTTTAGCCAACGAATATCCAAGGCGGGTCACTATTGCAACCAGCAATTGGCTAAGCTGGCAGCAGGAAGATGCAGAAAGACCAAGGGACTGGGCACCATTCATCAGAACAGCAGTGGGGGGGGGGGGGGGGGATGGGCAGGAGAGTATGGGTTATCTTTTGCTTTAGCAGCACTTGGCGGCATTTCTAAGTTAAAATCTAAGGCTATGTTCTTACAGGCAAGAGTCCTGTTGAACTCAACGGGATTCTGCTGCGCTGTGCACACACCAGAATTTCTGTGGCAGACTTTTCCGGCAAAGAAATTCCAAATTCCATGTTTGCAGAAAGAATGAACCTGTTTATTCTTTCTATGGACTTCGCACGGAATGCATAGCCATCTATGAGATATATTATGCCGGCGCCCGCAATCTCTAGAATGTCCGCACAGAGATTTTCCATGCGGACATTGCTCTCAGAAGAAAAACTGAACACAACCTTACAGATTCATTCACACATGGATTCGCTCAGGTGAACACTTACCATGCCTTCATTCAATGAAACACTCAGGCACTTAAATGGTCACATTATATTACAAGAAAACATTGTAACATATATTTTCTGAGAAAAATGCCACTTTTCCCTCTCATCTGCCTCCCTCCTGCCACCTCCTCCCCAACTCATCATTTACTTTGAAAAAGAGCTCAGTTCCATTTTGTGTGCAAACGAAGACATACTAGATAAAGACAGACTGGCAGATTGCCAATGGATCAGGTTACATGCTGCCCATACAACTCTATTAGGTTGTCCTAGTGTATAAAAAGGGCATAGGTATTTTCTGATCTATTTCTTTAGTAGGGAATGGAATTGTTCAAAATGGGCTCCAACAACAACCCCACTGACCATCTCAACAAGTACATCTATTTAGGTAGGAGGGAGAAGAAACAATGTTTCCAAATGAGCTTAATGTTCTGTACTTGGTTGAATTGTTCCTATAAAATAACACATTGTGCTCTACTTTGACTATTTCAGAAGTTTAGGACTGTTGCTCAAAAACTTTCTGTATTTCCTTTGGTATAAGTAACTATGGAAATGTGAGACACAACATAAACAGAGTTATCAAGATCAGGCCAAGGTATGTGCCTATGGCTACAACATTGTGCAAACCCCTCATCTGAAAATGAGTGTGCACTTACTTTATGGTCTGTACTTTTGTATGTCTGTTTTTCAGCGGTTAAGGAATTACCCATAATTATAGTCAAGATAATCACAAGTTAATCCAGTCTGAAGTAAAATAGATGAGAGCACGAAACCCTGAACATATATTCTAAGGCCTGCCTATATATAATGTACAGCACCTTCCCGTATCCCATAACTAGGTAGTACAAGGATATAGCAACTGAAATAAAAGGGCCATCAAATCTACCAAATATTTTGTATTCTGTGGTTCGCATTTGAATAAGGTATACAGTATTCTTTATTGTCTATTTCAGATTACACTGAGTTTTTCATCGGGTTCTTCAGTCGAATTAGTGACCCTCACCACCCCACCCCCCCAAAACACATGATCACTACTTTGCAGTATCTCACATGTCTTCAGTAATGACACAACCCAGAAATGTTGGCATGCATACAGTAGATAAGGGTGATGTTACCAACTCTTTTTATGACAATATTTATTGTGGTGACCCAGTACAGAATCGCATGCTCTTCTGTACTCCTGCCCATCCTGTGTGGCAGATGCTGTTCAATGTTCATCATGGGCGCACACTCCTCAGAACTCTCTATCATTCACAGTATAATGCACTCGATTATGCAATGTTATATAATGGTTAATGTATTGTATTTTCTATGCACTGTTACTGTCAAAGACCTTGTTTTTAAGGGGAGTATGCAGTGGTGAACATGTGACTCATCTGCCCAATGGGAAGGCTCTAAATTGTCCCCTTATATACTGTAGCTAGAGTTCAGTTAAGTCTTCGCTGAGATACAGTTTGGAGAGGAGTGGAGTCTGTCTGTGAGGGGGATCTGAAAGGAGGCCTGAGGCCTAGTCCAGCAACCACAGATCAACTACCAGTTAGCCCCCCCCACCCAGGTGAAAGTCAAAGCCTTTGCGGTAAGCCTACAGTCTTGGGGATATAATACAAGTGAAGTCAGCAAGTTAGTCAAGTCCAAGTCTCTATAGCGTGGGCTGCAATGCAAGTCAAGTCAGTCATATTCAGCACAATCAACTATAAGTCCCAGCAAGCTGATAAGCTTCCCTAAGTTCACCCTGCAACTCCTTCACGCTGATATGAGCTGTAACGGATTGTACCATCTTTCCAACCACAGTAAAGCAAGCCAGTTAACCGTAACCTTGAGTGTTTATTTGCCTTGTGCCTGGCACAGGGGAAGCTGGCCTGCCTCGGGTGGTGTATAGGTCAACCATGCCCTGGCGTCATGAAAAGGTTAATTACACATTGCCCCATCCAACACCACTGGGGACAGTAGTGTTACCGGCTATAATGCAGCTTTATGGGAGTTACAAAAACAGTATAGCTCATGGTGATATGCAACAGGAAAGAGAGTCTTCTTAGTTAGCAGCCCCAAATGGAGGTTGTAGACATGGCCATAGGCCCTGGAAGAGCCTAGTGTTGGGGGAAGGATGTGTGTAGTGACACCAATAAGTGATCAATGCTGAGATAGAGTCTTGGAGAAATTTTCAAAGGCCCAGCTTCAGTGGAAAGTACTGTTGGCTTGTGTAGGGAGAGTAAAGGCCTGAGGCTTGTATCCCAGAAGGCAAACATGTACTGCTGGAAAGGCAAAGGCTAAGGGCTTCTATGGGGCTGGTAGGAGGTCAGGAGAAAAGTGAAAAGTTATACAAGAAGGTCGTCTGTGTTGTGAGTGTTTTGAGGGGGAAGCTGCATTGCTAAGCAGATGGGGAACTATGGAAGAGCGTAAACCCTACATCACCTGGGTTGCCACCTTTCTTTCAAAAATATACTGGCCATGCTAATTTACATAATTAATTATATTTGCGTGACATCACAGCATACACATATGCAGGGGAAATTTGTCATATTCTGACCCCTATAACTTCTTGTTATAGGGGCCTGTATGAGGGCTCATTTTTTGCCCGGCAATCTGTAGTTTTTAACAGTACCATTTTTGTTTTGATGTGACTTATTGATCGATAATACATTTTTAATTAACTTAAGGAGTTGCAGTTAGTTACTAACTACAACTCCCAGCATGCCCGGATACAAGGGTGCCTCCAGCTGTTGCAAAACTACAACTCCCAGCATGACCGGGCAGCCAACGGCTGTCCGGGCATGCTGGGAGTTGTAATTTTGCAACAGCTGGAGGTGCTCTGGTTGGGAAACCCTGGCATAGTATAATATAAAAATACCGTCAGGGTGGCCATTGAGACACCTTGGTGTAGTGTCAGACAGGATGGAAGTTGGGGCCCACCCTGGTGTAGGGTCAAGCAGGATAGAGGTTGGTTTTCCCCGGTCTGGTTTCAAGTTGGATGAAAGTTGTCCTGATGCTATGGTGTGGAGTGAAACTTAGTCTGTTTATTTGGCTTAAAGGGGTACTCCGGTGGAAAAAAAATTTTTACATTTTTTTTTTAATCAACTGGTGCCAGAAAGTTAAACAGATTTGTAAATTACTTCTATTAAAAAAAATCTTAATCCTTCCAGTACTTATTAGCTGCTGAATACTACAGAGGAAATTCTTTTCTTTTTGGAACACAGTGCTCTCTGCTGACATCTCTGTCCATTTTAGGAACTGTTCAGAGCAGCATATGTTTTCTATGTGGATTTTCTCCTACTCTGGACAGTTCTTAAAATGGACAGAGATGTCAGCAGAGAGCACTGTACTCGTGATGTCAGCAGAGAGATATGTGTTCCAAAAAGAAAATAATATCCTCTGTAGTATTTAGCAGCTAATAAGTACTGGAAGGATTAAGATTTTTAAATAGAAGTAATTACAAATCTGTTTAACTTTCTGGCACCAGTTGATTTAAAAAAAAAATATTCCACCGGAATACCCCTTTAAAAGGCAGATAACAGTCTTTGGCAATAATTTCAGCAACTTATCTGTATTTGGTTTGTTTAAACTTCTGTAGGTTTTGGTAAGAATAATCTTTTCCTAACTGATTGGCCCCAGCAGGGTTTAGATACATGCAGTATTCAGTCATTCCCTTCTCTGTAATGCACTTTGCAGGGTATTAAATGGGTACTCCGGTGGAAAACATTATTTTTTTAAATCAACCTAGTGCCAGAAAGTTACACAGATTTGTAAATTACTTCTATTAAAAAATCTTAATCCTTCCAGTATTTATCAGCTGCTGTATGCTCCACAGGAAGTTCTTTGCTTTTTGAATTTCCTTTCTGTCTGACCACAGCGCTCTCTGCTGACACCTCTGTCCATTTTAGGAACTGTCCAGAGCAGGATAGGTTTTCTATGGGGATATGCTTCTAATCTGGACAGTTCATCAAATGGACAGAGGTGTCAGCAGAGAGCACTGTGGTCAGACAGAAAGGAAATTCAAAAAGAAAAGAACTTCCTGTGGATCATACAGCAGCTGATAAGTACTGGAAGGATTAAGATTTTTTAATAGAAGTAATTTACAAATCTGTTTACCTTTCTGGCACCAGTTGATGTTTGGAAAAAATGTTTTCTAGTGGAGTACCCCTTTAAGCGTACCCAATAGATCTACATTATTCAAGGAGGGAGATCCATTCACTTCCTCATAGTTCTCTGGACTAAAATACAATACATTCTCACAGATTACTCAAAATTTCCTCCCTCTGGATAGAAAAAGACCTGGTTTAAGTAAGGACCTTCCACCTTCTAGGGTATTTCTCCATTGGGGCTTAGATGTGTACAGCCTAGCCCCTTGTTTTCCAACCAGGAGGCCTCCAGCTGTTTAAAAACCACAACTCCCAGTATGCCCGGACAGCCAAAGGCTGTCCGGGCATGCTGGGAGTTGTAGTTTTGCAACAGCTGGAGGCACCCTGGTTGGGAAACACTGGCCTAGCCTGTAAAAAGTACATAGAGATGTTAGCAGTAAAAAAATCAAGCGCATCAATACCGCTTTTGGAGTAAGTAATGCAGAAATGTAAGAATGGGCTGCTATGGCTTCCAAGGAAGCAGAGGAGCTGGTGGGACTAGTTAGGGATAGAGAAACTGATCTGACTGCAGGGAGAAAGAAAAGGTAGTCACTGCTATATCCCAGCAGATAAGGGGAGCACTGAGGTGTCTACTAAAAAAAAAGGTAACATTGCTGTGACTACTTGAGGGAGAAGCAATGTTGACACTGGAAGAGAGGACAGAAAATTGCTTTAGGTACATGGAGGGCAATAGATGAATTTCTGCTGGGGGACACCTGACATGTAAACCCAGCACTAGTTATTGGGATATATTAAAGAGTATCTATCATGATCTAAACTCTCCCTAATCCCCCCATCTGCCCCTGACTCTCACTGACACTATCCCTGTTTCTTATTCAAAATCCCCTTTTTCTACCTGATGTATTGTCTTCTTGGCTGCTCATTCAGCCATCCTAGTGTGAGGGAGGAAGGAGGGGCGTGGCTATGAACACAGCAGCTGGCAGCTCTGAATCTTCTCCTCTATGTTTACAACTGTATCTGCAGACAGAAGAAGGGTGGATGAGGGCATTCAGTAAGGCTATGTCCTGCTGTTCTATGAACACAGTGCTGACTCCTGCCTGTCTGATTGACTGGCAGGGAGCAGTGCTGAGCTTGTCTGTGTCCCGGCTGCAGTCTGAGATGTTGGACTCCAGCCTGAGTCTGAAATCTTTTTATAAGGACTTGCGGCCAGGACTGGTAGGGAGTCCCCCTAGTGGTCATTTTTTCCAAGTGCAAAATTAAATAGAAAGAAGCATATTTTTTTAATAACATGCAAGTGGAAAGTTATTCTGCATACATTAATCTATAATATATCAAAAGTTTTTTTTTTTATGAAAGGTACCCTTTAAGCTATAGTCATTGTTTTAGTGTTTCTCTATGACAAGACTGGGGGATTATTTGCCTTTTGCCCCAACAGGGTAATATAGTAATATCAGAATAGGCAGGTACAGATCAAACACTTCTGCAGTATTGTGATCCAGACCTTAAACAATAATGTTCAAAAATATTGTAAATTTTTGTAACATTTGTGACCTTTATAAAGCCTGGGATCACACCAGTTTGCACCAAATCAATGGGTCCATGTGAAAATGTGACCCTTTAGGATGTGTACTGGATTCTTAGGAGCACTATACCTCTATATTTTCTCTGTAAACAACTCTTGATGTGTTCTTGGCAACTAAGGAGGCGGAGAAGATTGAGGCCGTAGCTCAGCAAAACCTTCTCCTCCTGACTGAAGGAGAGCAATTAGCCATGTGAATAAGCCTCTTCATCAACCTGCTGAGGCCATTGTTATCTCGAAATGCTGTCAGCGGGGCTGCTGTTTCCATAGAGCCTATCTGCACACTTCACGTCTTCTAAGTGTGTGGTCTGCCCACAGTCCGGGGTGGTCTAGCAGCCCCCTCCAAGCCTCAGCATGCCACAATTACTTCAGCTATTAGTTAGTCTACATTTTGTTCCACATTCTTAATTTTGGTTTTGGACACAATCCCAAAGAGTTTTGTTTTCTTCTTCATAGACGCAGGTCAGTGTAAGGTTTGGAGGAGATTATAGGGGCCACCATTTCAGACCTGGTTCATGAATGGTTGCATGAAACCTTGTTATGTGGTGCAAAACCCCTTGTCCATGGCAACTCCCCAAACCTCTGTTGAGTAAAGACCTTTGGTCGGACATCTAGATAAATAGGAGCACAGCTGGGTCAGGATTGTCAGTACTATTATTAGTCTAATCCAGTAAAATGGCGAATAATCAGATTCTCCAAAGTCATTGCTGTAAATGCTTCTCCATCCATCTCCTGAATCCTTTCAAACCTTCCAAACAAAAGGTTCATGGTACAGACATGACCCTAACTAGTCCTTATGGTCTTTATACTTTCTATGAAGGTCCTGAAATAACCTGGTCGGATACTATGATTATTTTTATTGGAGTAACAGTCATATCAAGTCATATTTTCAGATTAGTGGATATATTTCCATTGCTTCTGTAAAATTCCTTTTACTCCACTGGCCAGCCTTTAGAACTGAGGGGGAGATTTATCAAAACCTGTCTAGAGGAAAAATTGCTGAGTTGCCCATAGCAACCAATCAGATCGCTTCTTTCCTTTTTAACAAGGCCTCTGCAAAATGAAAGAATCGATCTGATTGGTTGCTATGGGCAACTTGTCTACTTTTCCTCTGGACAGGTTTTGATATATCTCCTTGTAAATGTTCCAAACGCTTTTTTTTTTGCGTTGCAGGGGTCGGCCACACCCCTTGTGACATCACGGCCACGCCCCCTCAATGCAAGTCAATGGGATAATTGTTTTTTGCCTCCATTGCCTAAATGAGCTGTTCCTTCGGGTACATCGCGTTCTTGACCCGTGTATCCTCAGACACGTTGTTTTGTTTATCGTCTTTCTTTAGACTTCTCCTCTTGGCTTTTGGTATAATAGAATCTAAAGTGCAGCCGACATGATGTGCTCCTTGAGCCTCGTAAACCAGTAACCAATGCTGCAAAATAAACCTAATGTTGGCTAAGGCAAAATGAAATGTAAAATCAGATCCCAAAATGTTCTGCCAGCAGTAAACAGAAGATGGAGATTTAGCTTTTTATTTGTACAGATTTAGCAGAGTTAGATGTGTCATTTAGATCCTGGGCTGCATCATTTTAATGCCTCTTGCTCATGACAGTGATATGAATGAAGCTGTGATGCAATGTCCATAAAAGCACCGTATATACTCGAGTATAATCCGAGTTTTTCAGCACAATTTTTCATGCTGAAAACGCCCCCCTCAGCTTATACTCAAGTGAACTCTCCGCCTGTCAATCCCTTCTCAGTGGTCTTCAACCTGCGGACCTCCAGATGTTTCAAAACTACACTCCCAGCATGCCCGGACAGCCGTTGGCTGTCCGGGCATGCTGGGAGTTGTAGTTTTGAAACCTCTGGAGGTCCGCAGGTTGAAGACCACTGCGGCCTTCGTCATCATCCAGACACCCCCTTTAGTTTTCTACTCACCTCCCCTCGGTGGGAAGGAAGGGTGAGCTGGTCTGGGCCATCTAGGCTGCAGGGACCGTCCGGTGGGGAGGGTTAGTCGTTCCAGGCTGTCCATTTTCACCCGGGGGCCCTCTCCTCCGTGCTCCAGGCCCGGCCCCGGACTAGTGACGTTGCCTTGATGACGACGCACAGGGACTCACATGAGCGCTTTTCCTCGGCTTATATTCGGGTCGGCTTATACTCGAGTATATAGGACCCTCCAAATGCCTCCAGTTATATACAGAAGTGGAAGCAGGTTCTGCACTACAGAGCACTATAGGGTGGCACATAGACTGTAGCAGTGGTGTCCAAATTGTGGATCTCCAGCTGTTGCAAAACTACAACTCCCAGCATGCCCCAACAGGCAACGCACTTTACACACACCTATGCACCCAGAGCGTAGCTAGCAATCCTTTTGTGGTGTTTTACACCAAGCAGCAGCAAACAGTCCATAATAGAAGAAAGAACAATAAAGGAAGGTACTCACCAATTGGTGGTGCCACACTCTATTATAGGTTATAGGTTTACTGTCTAAGATAATGTAATGGGCTTAGGGCCCTATTACACCAGTGGTTATTGTTCTAACAAGCTGATGTATTGCCCTGTGTTATAGGGCCAGTTATATGTGTGGTATGCCAGTACCGCATCCTATACGGTACCTGTGTAGAAGTCCCCATAACCAGAGTCCCTAGGACGTCAGGGTTCTTCGTATCTAGTCCACCCCTTGTCACCTCTCATCTAGGTATTACTTATCTAGCAGTTATTTAGGATTTATATAAATATGATTGTACAAATGTATATAAATGGTTAATTACCTGTACGGAGTGTAGCAGGACCTGTGGGTCACGTGATCAGGTAAACTCTATGGTTTTTAGGCTTAAGGACCTTTGGAGGTCCCTGTGACAAATTTCACCCATCACTCCCTGTGACGGTGAGTGACAGTTGCTTGGACCAGTAAAAGCGGCCCTGCCCATATAAGGGAGCGGCGGCCATTACTCTCTCTCTTGTTCCCGGGCTGTCAAACGAGCAGTATCTGCGCAGCTGTCTTCCGCAGTGAGTTAGGCCCGAGCCTTGCGGCAACGGTTGATCTATTCAGAATCGTGAGTGTATCAATCCCTAAGCACTCTGCAAGATCCCCGGACCTTATCTATCCCCTAAATCCGGATGGATCTTCGCAAATTACCCTAAATTCTCAGACTATATCAGAAGTCAAGGTCTGCAACAACTGTCAGTCATTGAACTAAATAGAGACTGTATTCCTGAGACTGTTACTGTTCATTGAATGTACCGCAAGCATTTAAGTAAAGTTATCCAAGTTCAAGTTCAACTACCTTGTGGACCTTCAGTCATTATATGCATGCACCTATTGTTACTGGGAAGGGCGGCGGTACGCCGGAGTATTACCTCAGCATACAAGCCCTCAGCCTGGCGTCACAAACTATAGGGTTATCCTTAACCCCTAATCTACCGAAACAACACCCCCACTATCATACACCCCCCAAGGGCTACCACATATGCCAACAAAAAGGCAAACTCTTGTTAGTTGGCTGATCATTTGTTTTGCCCTGCTTAAAAATCATCGGCCACACATCTCCCCGCGTAATAGGGCATGTGCAGCCGAAAAATAATGACAGCTAAGGGCCTCATGAATGATCTGAAGAGCATTCATGCAGCCCTTGTGGCACAGTAGGCGATCCTTGTAAATAGGCCAGGCCATGTAATGGGGCCCTACATGCAGCCCTATGTAAAACTGCAGATTACCACATTAAATGAGGCAAATAGCTTGCTCAGCTCTGCTTCTTCAGTTTAAAGTGGTATTCTGGTGGCTCCAACTGGCTCCAATAAGTTAAACAGATTTGTAAATTACTCTATTAAAAAATCTTAATCCTTCCAGTACTTAATAGCTGCTGAAGTTGAGTTGTTCTTTTCAGTCTAACAGTGCTGACACCTCTGTCTGTCTCAGGAACGGTCCAGAGCAGGATAGGTTTGCTATTGGGATTTTCTTCTACCCTGGACAGTTCCTGAGACAGACAGAGGTGTCAGCAGAGAGCACTGTTGTCTAACAGAAAAGAACAACTTAACTTCAGCAGCTGATAAGTACTGGAAGGATTAATATTTTTTTAATAGAAGTAATTTATAAATCTGTTTCATTGTCTGGAGCCAGTTGATATGATTTTTTTTTTTTTTATGGAATACCCCTTTAAATTACGGCTATAAAACTCAACACAATTGGAGAATCTCAATGATGAAAAACATTGTTGAACTACGGAAATTCTCAAATTGCTTTAAAGAAAGATACATGCAGGGACATGATATAAAGTGGGATCTTTGGAGCCCTGTAAACTCTGCTTCCAGCTTGGATGTCTTGGACGACAGCTGTAGAGTCAGGACATAGGCCAGCCAAATTATTTAATCACACTGATAGTAAAACATAGTGACGCAACTGGCCTGTAAAACTGAGCGGGGGGGGGGGGGGGGGGCGCATGTCTAGTGCACGACACATGGCTCTATGTGATATGTAAAGAATTACAGTCACTGGGGGGAGACCTTGCCATGTATTTGCAGAAGTCATTTATTAAGTAAGAAAAATAACTATAGCGCCCCCATGAGCTTATAAACCTGCAGCTAGGGCCTAGTGGTGGCTTCATATGCCCACGTGCCATGTACCCTTCCAATAGTAATTTGCCAACCCACAAGTCTGGCAATTACATAGATCTTATAAAGGGCAATAACATTCTTACTAGGGGAATGATAACTCTTTTCTTAAAAGGCTTTGGCACGGTCAGGACCCTGTTAGGGTTTTATTTGGCCACATGTGATTAACACATGCTATGCCAGGCCATGTGTGATAGTGGTACTAATGCAAATATATGAAGCCTTACCCATGTGAGCAAATTCGTGCCCACGCTTCAGAGCACATGTCGTATTTCACTATCAAATATTTCAGCTTTAATGTCAATGATGACGAGTATGCACAACAAGGAGAAGGGTAGCAGTCATGTGACTAGTGACTTACAGCATTGAAAGGACAATAAAGTTACCTGCTAAAAAGTCCAGCACATTTCTTACCATGGAAATCTGCCACTATAAATGCCACTTTTCTCGGTTGAGCCTCTTGATTTCATTGGGATCCATAAGGTCTGGATCATCTTGGCAATTGTTCTCACCAAGACGAGGGAATCCAGAGATCTGGCAGACACCCCCTCCATCTTAGGGTACCTGTCACCTGAAGGCAGCATTTAACCATCTTTATGGCAGCTCAGCTGAGCTATGAGGTATATGTAGTGTATGATAGTGAGATGAATACTTTGCCTGTGTAAGCTTGCTGACAGATAGCCAGCACAATATGAATGCAGCTCTGCATTATTATAAACTCAAAAGCATGGTTTGCTATTAAAGGGGTACTCCGCCCCTAGACATCTTATCCCCTATACAAAGGATAGGGGATGAGATGTCTGTTCGCGGGAGTCCCGCCAGTGGGGACCCCCGCGATCTCGGCTGCGGCACCCCAGACATCCGGTGCACGGAGCGAACTTCGCTCCGTGCCGGATTACTGGCGATGCGGGGCAGAGGCTTGTGACGTCACAGTCACGCCCCGCTTGTGACGTCACGGCCATGCCCCGTCAATGCAAGTCTATGGGAGGGGCCGTGAGGTCACGAGCCTCCAGCTCTGCAGCCGACGCTCTAAACCAGTGTTTCCCAAATGTGGTCCTCAAGCACCCCCAACAGGTCATGTTTTCTGGATTTCCTTGGTCTTTCTCAAGTAATATAACACTGGTGATGCCTGATTCACTGACCATAATTATCACCTGTGAAAGACTAAGGAAATCCTGAAAACATGACCTGTTGGGGGTGCTTGAGGACCGCGTTTGGGAAACATTGCTCTAAACGAACGCCGGGTGCAGCACGGAGATCACGGGGCTCTCCAGTGGCAGGACCCCTGTGGTCAGACATCTTATCCCCTATCCTAGGGGCAGAGTACCCCTTTAAGTCCAGCTAGATAAACATATATACGTGGGATGTGGGGATTACTGACTATGTTTGGGCCATTAAAGTGAATAGGCCTTCTGCTGTGCGCCACGCTATAGGTCTGCATCCCTTTTTTTTGACAGAATGCTGACTTATACCTAGAACGGCTGCATTTATGCAGTGTGAACCTACCCTTACCAAGATGCTAACTGGTGACAACTGATATGGGTTCACTTTCTATAGTCACCTTTACAAAATTGGCCACCACAACATGACAAATCAGTGTTGATACCTCTAAGGGAATCAGGAGTGTACACAAGGAGGGCATTTTCATGATTTTAACTTTCAACCCCTTTCAACTGTATGGGCATCCTCAAGGTGCCATAGACTCGGTGTAAACTATCCTACCACGCTTGCGGTTAAAAGCAGCGCTCGTCTTCATGGCCGCAGGCAGCTCCATGTTTGCAGCCACTAGATTCATGGAGCGACTTCCGGGGAGTGGAATGGGATTTAGCGGCGCTGACCAGGACAGGCACATCAGGTAAGGTAAGAAGGATTTATTGGATAAAATGTAAGAAGGATTTATTATTTAGAAAGATATGTGAATTACCTGCCGGTGGTTTTACGCTATGGAGCGCACTTCTGCTTTGTTTCAGTGCAGCCACTAGAGGCCTGGAGTGTTACTTCTCTTGGGACATAGAAATTCCAGGACTCTACTGCCTGAAGGCATGAAGCTGTGTGCAGCCATGAAGATAAGAGAACGCGGGTGACTGTGGAGGAGCCGGGAAATGGTGTTATCTACAGGGAGAATCAACCTACTGGGGGCTTATCTACAGGGGGAAACAACCTAACATAGGATTATCTACAGGGGGAAACTACCAACTAAAGGCCTATTTACAAGGGAAATCTTCCTACTGAGAGCCTATTTACAGGGGATCCTGTCTACTGGGGGGTTTTCTATAGAGGAGAAACTATTTAATTAGGGATTATCTACAGGGGGAACCTACCTACGGGGAGCCTATAAAATAGGGAAACCACCTTCTGGGGGCCTATATCCTGGAGAACCTACCTACCAGGAGCCTATACACTGGGGAAACTACCTACTAAGGGACAATATACTGGATAAACTGCCTACTGGGGCACCTATATACTGGGGAAACAACATACTAAACACCTATATACACTAGGAAAACCACATATTGGGAGACCTGTCTACCTATGGGGTAAACCTAGTTACTACCCCTGCCACCAACCCACTTACTTACTCCCTTTACTGTGCAGGACACCTCAAGGGTATTATTACTTTACAGGGATCAGGGAAAGGTAAGGAGAGTGTTGGAAAGCTGTGGAGCCTAAGATGGAGGAGCTGCACTTGCTTCATACTCAGCAGGTCATGGTCAATACTGATCAAGGCATCTAGTTGCGGTATTTGGATACACTCATCAGACCACCTGAGGCGTGATCACGAGGGTCCGATGAGTGAAAATGGCTGCCTTACCTCACCTTACCTGCTCTAAGCCACTACTGGAATCTTTTTATATAGTCTACTCACAGGCAGACTGTATAAGAGGCAGGCTATATAAGTAGATCGCCGATATTACTGATCAGTGCTATGCCAATGCATAGCACTGAACTATAATAGTTATTCAAAGATTGTTATAAATAGTAAAAAAAAATATTTTAAATAAGCCCCTATCTGAATTTACAAAAAAAATAAAAAATAAAAAATATTTAGTATCACCACATGCAGAAATGTCCAAACTATTTGTGAATGATAAAAAATACCAAAATTGCTAATTTAGGGTCATATCACATCCCAGAAAAAAATTAAAGTGATCCAAACATCACAAATAAGCAAATGTGGTACCGATAAAATCTACAGATCACAGCACAAAAAGCCCAACATATGGAAAAATGAGAACGTTATAGGGGGTCATAATAGGGCAATTTTAAATATACTTATTTTGTTAAAAAAATTACGGTAGTTTTTTTTTAATTTTAAAAACTGAATAATAATAGTAAAGCATGTAACCATGGGTATCATTTTAATCGTATTGACCCACAGAGTAAAGATAACATGTCTGTTTTACCATAAAATGAACTACGTAAAAACTAAATTTTAAAAATTGCGGTTTTCTTTTCAATTTCCCCACATAATACTTTTTTGTTTTTTCCATAAATTTTATGGTAAAATAAAAGAAAACGCAAACGTGAAAATTGTTTGTGTCCATAACGTAAAAATGGTCTGTGTCCTGAAGGGGTTAAACACCTCTTACCGCCTTAAGAAAATCCTGTGTATGCCCCTGAAGGTAATAAAATCTAATAACCAAACCTCAGCTGCGGCTCTAATTGTGGAGGATTAGGAGTAGACGTCATATGTAGGACTCTGTATGTATCTGTTTCCTCCTGATTCCCTGGGTCATTTCCATAAATAAGACTATACATATTATTACCTATACCCACGGACACTTTATGTAACCTGTTTATTGTAGGCTTTGGATAACTCTGTTTGCCTTTGCATTGAGCAACTAGCACCTACATGATAAATAAAGATATGAAAGAACATTTTGTAACACGCACCTGGATAGATCTAACATTTGCATATATCAGCAGACACGCCACAAAGCAATACGGCCTTCACCAGGAAGCTGGAAAGTGTATTCCTAACAGCCCACAATTACACCGATGAGCCAAAACATGAAAGCCACTGTGTATATTAGACAGTCAGTCCTTAAAGTTGATGTTTTTAAGGGATTATCCAGTGAAAATATTATTTTTCTCAATATGCCCAGAATGCCAACATTATAAACATAAACCTGGACTAACCTACCATTGCTCCCATGTAGAGATGAGCGAACTTACAGTAAATTCGATTCGTCACAAACTTCTCGGCTCGGCAGTTGATGACTTTTCCTGCATAAATTAGTTCAGCTTTTAGGTGCTCCGGTGGGCTGGAAAAGGTGGATACAGTCCTAGGAAAGACTCTTCTAGGACTGTCTCCACCTTTTCCAGCCCATGGGAGCACCTGAAAGCTGAACTAATTTATGCAGGAAAAGTCATCAACTGCCGAGCCGAGAAGTTCGCGACGAATCGAATTCACTGTAAGTTCGCTCATCTCTACTCCCATAGTATCGATGTCCCGGTCTCCACTGCGATTTTCTTTCTGCTGCTGTAGCCCGGCACGCAACAGTGGAGATTAGCAAATAGCTGTCTGCAGGAGTATCCCACCTTAGCTAATCCCTGGCTGCAGAAGTATCAGTGATTGTCTGAGCATCAATATGACAGATTGGGCCCAGGAACCAGGAGAAAAACCAGGGTTGGGCCCAATCTGTCAAATTTCCGCTCAGCCAATGACTGTCCAAGGCAGGATACTTCTGCGGCCAAGGATTAGCTAAGGTGGGATACTCCTGCAGACAGCTATTTGCTGTCGGGCCCCAGAAGCAGGAAGAGGATCGCAGTAGATGGTGATACAAGGATACTGGAGGTACCAGGGGAGCATCGGAAGTTAAGTCCAGGTTTATTTTTTTAATGCTGATATTCTGGGCATATTGAGAAAAAATTTTTTTTCGCCAGATAACCCCTTTAAGGTCCCCATACCCATTAAACGAAAGTTAGCTAAATAAACCAATTTTGGCTGGACCGGCCAAGTGTCGAATGTGTTGAGGGCCTCCCAACTCTCCCCTAAGAGATGATGCTGGGGAGAGAGTGATGGATTTTGATTATCCTACCATTTTGTTTTCAGAGATAAGCAACTGCCAAAGTAGTCTATCAGCGGCTTACCCACTGAGAATGTGAACATTCGGCAGAGCTAAACATTCATGAGTACGTGGGGAACAGGAAAGATAGCTGTTAGTCCACAGTCATTGAAAGTGTATGGACAGTGTAAGGATCTGCGTGGTCTGATGACTGGGTAAGAGCATCTCCAGAATGGCAGGGTAGGTTGTTCCTAGTATGAGGTGGTTTTTACCTATCAAAAGTGGTCCATGAAAGGACAACCATGGACAGAGTCATGTAAGCCCAAGGCTAACTCGTGTGTATGGGGAGTGAAGGTTAGCCCCTATGGTCCAATCCTGTAGAAGAGCTATTGTGCCACAAATTGCTGAAAAAGTTACTAAAGGGCATGATACAGAAGTTTGAGAACACACTGTGTGTGTATGGGGCTGCAGATCATAATGCCCATGCTGATCCCTTTCTACCGCCAAAAGTGCCAACAATGGGCATGTAGGCATTAGAGCGGGAACATGGAGAAATGGAAGAAGGTGGCTGGGTCTGATGAATCACGTTTTCTTTTACATTATACAGACAGTCAGGTGTATGTGCGTCACTTACCTGGGGGAGAGATGGCACTAGAATGCACTATGGAAGAAGATAAGGTGCTGGAGGCAATGAGATGCTAGGGGCTTGTTTTCTTTTGGAAAACCTTGGATCCTGGCCCTAAATACACCCCCCAGTTACACAGTAAAGGAGAAGTGACACTTGCAGTTCATTTGAATGAAACAAACTGTAGCACCAGGCACAGCCACTCCTATGGATGGGCCATTTTAAACAATGAATAAACTTTTATATAAACATTTTATTTTTTATATAATCTTTTTCTGTACTTTACACCCAGTTATAGTATAGTCATCATTCAGACTGGAAAAGCATAGAATGATATGTATCCAGGGTATAAGATGAGGTTCAGGTCATGAAAATCTAGTCAGGAAGCTTTGACGATAAATGAGTTTGGGCTACATTTCTCAATCTAACCATGACTAGGAAAATTATCAATAGCAGAATACTCTGATATATATGGGAAAGGTATGTTTTGTGTTGCTGTACAGTGGGAGTGCCATCCAGAATCTCCTCCAAAGTCCTCCAAAGGCACCAGACAGAGAGTGTCTTCTAAATAATGCCATAAATAATCGTGCCACACAGCCCTAACCTAGAGTATATTCCTGCAGCTGGATGGGTAATTCTGTTCTAAATCTTCATTCTGTTAATTCTTTCTAAAGTCGCAGAGTTTAAGTTATGCTAAAATATTCTTACAAGTATTAAATGTGATTATTATAAGGAGATCCAGATGGTGGATAAACGCTGCGGCCATGCTC